>NC_134358.1:526468230-526723230 GCF_048569485.1 Anomaloglossus baeobatrachus
AATGCCATAATTGCAACTTTTCAGTCACCTCAGTTCACCAAAACTTGTAATAAAAAGCGATCAATATCTTATATGTACCCTAAATGGTATCACTAAAAATATTCACTTGGCAAGCCAAAAAAAAAAACTCCAAACATTGTTTGGGATTTGGGGAGGGGGGTTTACGTGTTTTTTAAGAATAAAAACTGCTGCTACTTAAGGCATCAGGAACATGGATGAGATTTCTAAAATGTCACACACTGGGTGCTTATTTTTTTCTTTGTGAATTCTCAGCCGAGAGCTTCATCTGCGCACGCGCTGACTCCGGGCACCATAATTTGAAGCCAGAGTATCTAAGACATTCTCTGCACAGCTACCGCAGCTTACGCTACCAGCACAGCTTCTGCTGCCAGCACAGCCACCGCAGCCCGCACAGCCAGCCGGCCACCCGCACAGAGAGGCAGCTGTGGCGCCATGGCTTGAAGCGGAGCTGGATCTGCTGGATCTCCGGATGTGGCTGCAAATGATCCATCAGATCGAGGACTGGCGCAGGGAGATGAGGGGGATAGTGGCAGTGGTGCGGACCCATGCTGAACGGGTCCTGCACGAGGAGCGGCACCAGGAGACAGTAAGCGAGGCATCATCCTCAGCCCCCCTAACCCCCGCGGTCACGGAACTAGCAACACCCGTGCCCGCTGACCTGCCAGTAACACTGGATTCTCTCAGACTGGGCCTTGGCACCACCATCCACAACCAGACTGGACCCAGCTAGGCTGTGGAACACAGCCCTGGGAGACCCGATGACCCCGTGTAAAGGCGCCTGTGACCAGCCTGACCTGGAGCCCGCTAACGGTAATCCGGATGTAAGTTATCCGGGTTCGGGGAGCATGAAGTTCGAGAGGGAGTCCGGTATGGCTGCTGTGGTACAGAGGCCTGCCAAGCCATCATCCGGCAGCTGAACCAGGAGCGACAGGCTCGGGCTGCCAAGAAAAGGCAAGTGATCACCCGTGATCGGCAGTAGAAAGAAAGCCTGTGTTGAGACACCTGGGGTGCCCATGGGGTCCGGTACCAGGGCACCGTGGATAAATTTGACTAACACAAAGGATAGGGATTCATCAAGGAACCCGGGATACACGCTGGCATCTTTGTGTCCCGCAGAGCTGTGCTGGATCACCTGGTACAAGGACATCCGGATCGTGACCTCCACCTGGGTGATGTGGTCACGTATACCAGGAACCATGGGGAGAGGGGCTGGTATGCCCTTGACGTACAGAAAATTTGGGGCCTGTGCCAGCCAACATCCCCTTCTCCCCCACCATTTCCAAGATCCTCTATGCTGTGGTAGCTGAACCGGGCTACCCCAGCAGTTGTTACCGTTAATAATGTTTATAATGTTATACTGTTGAAGTGATATTGATATCTGCTGCTAATAATTTGCAAAATTTTGAATGATCCAAGGAACTGTCACCTGATTCACCAGTTAATAATGTTGATAAAAATGGACCATGGCTGCAGGACTGGCAGCAGCCTGCACGAACTTACTGTATGTGCGTCTGTATATAGTTGCACCAAGTGTGCCATCCCAAGTAATCCCAGTTCCGCCATCAGGACATTAACCCCACCACCAAGGAGAGGAAGGTTGGAGGAAAGGTTTGGGATAAAGAAGGCCGAGACCTGGTCACCAACGGGACCGGTGATCTGCCTCCTCGAAGGGTTTTAGGGAACCAGGACCTTTTTGGGTGGTGGGTTGATGGGGGGGATTTCTCGCCATAACGTTTAAGAAATTTGCCTCCCCTGCGTGAGAAGAATATTATGCATTACCCTTTTAAAGTTTTCATTTGGTGTTTAATAAAAACTCTGCTTGCTACAGCCCAAGGACGTGCTGTGTTTAACCAAGGGGGAATGTAGTGCCCCTGAGACCCTCAGGGCACTACAGGGAACTGCATCCTCTATGGGGTGCAGGACCTACCCCCTAGGACCTGGAGTACCAGTGCCAATTCCACCAACACACATCTAAAATCCTAGTTCTCCACTCCACACTGGGCATAGAGGGTTAACCATGTAAGGGGATGGTCGCCATGGGAACGAGTCCCTGGGTATAGCCAGCCTGGTGGCAGGGGTCAGCAGGCAGTCAGAAGGGAGTGAGAGAAAGGAGCACACAGGAGAGGTGTGCGGACATGCCTGGGTCACTACATTGGCTGGGACTGGAACCAGCAGGCCGAGGGTACATGTGAATAGAGACTGTTAAAGTTAATCCGTTGTGGTTTCCATCATTATACACCATACATCTCCCAGGCAGAGCCCTACCTGCGGAGGGCCTACCATCATAGCTGCCACTACCACCATCCCTGGGAGTACCCACATTGAGTAGCGGCGGTTCTTCATCGATAACCGCAACCCGCAGGTGGCGTCACGAACAGTAACTCTATTATCCCTGTAAATACTCCCTTCTTATTAAGCGTCCCCAGGGCACGGGACCGGGCAACGGCCACCAGAGTGACATTTCCAACTGCAACCGCCCGGGACCAAGTACCCCCTTCCCTGGGCGACACAGACTGACTTATGGAGAACAAATGATCAGAAAAATGGAGTGAAGCTTAGGGTCTCATTGATACCATGACGTTGGATAGTTTGGGAGGAAGAGCTATTAGCCCTCACTATACAATGAGGCGGTTTATTTTTCCCTCTATTTCCTGGATGAAACCAGTCAATGACTCTCTCATATAGAATAGATGGATTGCATTGATGGTATACGTTAAAATATCCTGTTCATCCTTGGCTGCTAGGATATCTCTGACATGTTCCCTCACTCGCAACTTTAATTTCCAGCTAATGAGTCCCACAGATATTCTGGGAAATGTACATAGTAAAGGTGGCTTTACATGCTACGACATCGCTAAAGCGATGTCGTTGGGGGTCACGGAATCTGTGACGCACATCCGGCCGCTTTAGCGATGTCGTAGCGTGTGACACCTAAGAGCGATTTTGAATCGTTGCAAAAATGTTCAAAATCGCTAATCGGCGACATGGGGGTCCCTTCCCAATTATCGTTGGAGCTGCAGGTACGATGTTGTTCCTCGTTCCTGCGGCAGCACACATCGCTGTGTGTGACACCGCAGGAATGACAAACATCTCCTTACCTGCGTCCTCTGGCAATGATGAAGGAAAGAGGTAGGCGGGATGTTACGTCCCGCTCATCTATGCCCCTCCGCTTCTATTGGCCGGCCGTTTAGTGACGTCGCGGTGACGCCGAACGGACCTCCCCCTTGAGGGAGGGATTGTTCGGCAGTCACAGCGATGTCGCTGAAAAGGTATGTGCAAGTGACACTGCCATAGCGATAATGTTCGCTACGGCAGCGATCACCACATATCAGCCGTACGACGAGGGCGGCTGCTATCACGCTCGACATCGCTAGCTGATGCTAACGATGTCGCAGCGTGTAAAGCCCGCCTAAGTCACTGCTCGTCTGGTGCAGGTAGCAGACTGAGTAAGGAGTTTGGTTTTGTTGCCACTGGAAGCATTTAAATCAGTTACCTCCTCGATATTCAGGCAGGCCACACATCTAACACAGGGAATGCATATTGGGGACCAATCAATTCAGAGGGAGAAGAGGGTTGATTCTTTGTCTCATAATGAGTCTTAACCAAAAGATCTCATAAGTCCCTTGTTCATCATGTAGTGATCATTGAGAAAATAAGTCCTTCTTTAGAGCAGGTTTTCTCAGTAGATTTGGAAAAATATTCTTAAAGGGAATCTGCCACCAGGTTTTTGCCACCTAATCTGAGAGCAGTATAACGTAGGAGCAGAGCTCCTGATTACAGCAGTGTTTCACTTACTGGGCTGCTTAGTGTAGTTTTGATAAAATCACTGATTAATCAGCAGTAGATTATCATTAGAGGACTACTTGCCGTGCTGCAGGCAATCCATCATATTCATCAGCTTTGTATAACTGCTAAATCTGCAGCAGAGAAAATAATGATTTAATCAAAATGACAGCAAACAGCTCAGTAAGTGACACATCAGTGGAATTAGGGTCTCTGTCTCTACATTATGCTGCTATCAGATGGGGGAGCAAAAACCTGGTGACATATTCCCTTTAATACAATTTTTCATTAAACTCCAAAGTGATTACTACTCAGATATGAAGCTTACCTTTGTCTTTATTAGTCATTTCATGGAGGAATATACTAGTTTATGTTGACCGGTATTTCTAGCACTAAGGCAGGGGCCACACGGGGCACTACTGTGATCCTCGCATGACACTTGTCTCCCGCTGGTGTACCGCCCCACGCTCGGCCGCAGCCGAGCCGCTCGGATCCGGGCTCGTTTGGTGGGTGGCTCGAGCGCCTCCAGACCCGGGGGTCACTTTGCTCTGAAAGGGGGGTTTGGCGCTACGTGAAGGGACTTCAGTGGGGAGGTTCATGGCCAGAGCCGTGGTGTTTTTAGGGATTAAAGTTCGTGACGCCACCCACGGGTTGTGGTGAATGTGGACACCACCGCTGCCGTTAACTAGGCTCCCAGGGACGGTGTTATGCAGCCTGGTGTTGACCCCTCCGTGGGCAAGCGGTGATGGTCCCGGGGCCCGATGGTTTGTGAGGTGTGGGCAAGATGGTGTGGTGCGGTGCGCGGCCCGAGGGCACTGTTGTACTCACTATGACAGATACACCGGAGTCTCTGGAAAACTAAAAAGGATGGTGGTCGGTGCCCGCAGCTGGCTGCGCTGTGCCCCTCTCTCAGGTTGGTGGTTCCTGCCTTTCTCCTGCACCTCTTTAGTAGAATTTGACTGTCTATGCTTGAGCAATGGTAGTCCGCTCCCTGGCTTGATGTGTGTCGAGGAACCCGTTTGCCCGCAGGCAGTGGCCCGTGGGATCTCTCTGCCTGGGCGGTGGCTTTCTATCCCCCTCGGTGGGCTGTTGACGTCTTTCGGGTCTTGGGACAGGAAAGGACCTAAGGTCCAGACCTCAATCAGTGAATTCGACGTGGTCCAGTGGCTTCTGGACCTCGTTCTGGGTCTGAGTACCCCTCCTGGTTTTCTGGTTTCCAGTTGGGTCCCCGGTTCGGTTCCGGCAGGCCACTACCCTGTCCCGGTCCCTTACGGTTCCACCAGCCGACTTCCCGGCTCCTGCAGGTGGCAACCACCGTCTGCCTCCTTGCCAGAGGTGACTGGGCTCCAACCCAGACACCTGGTGTTAGACTGTGGCAGACCTGGACACAGGTCTGCACTTGAACTCCACTCCACTTCACTGTCTACACAGACCAACTCTGTGCTCCCCACGGGGAACTCAACTGAACTGAACTGCTTGTTTTTCCTGCCTCAGGGCCTGTGAACTCCTCGGTGGGCGTGGCCAAACACCTGGCTCCGCCCCCTGGTGTGAACATCAAACCCGGAGGGAGGTGACAAGGGTTTTGTAGGTTGGCTGCTGTTACCTTATTAGAGGCTGGTGTTTATGCAGGGGGTCTACCTGTGACTACCTGGCTAGTCAAGGGCGTCACACTGGCAGCACAGCAGGAGCCGAGTGTCATGCGAGTGTCACTGCGACTGAGGTCCGATCATGCGATCGGACCACAACTGCGGGGGGTGGGCCGGCGCTGCGGAGGGGAGGGAGGGATTTATCTCCCCCTCTCCTCCGTTGCCGGCTATTGCCATTCTCGCTCTGCACTCGCATTACATCGTGTACCGCGAGTGCAGTGTGATTTTTCTCTCGCCCCATACACTTGAATGGGTGCGAGAGAAAGAAGGATCGCATTACAGTTGCAGCATGCTGCGATAGTTTTCTCGGTCCAATTAGGGCTGAGAAAATGATTGCTCATGGATGCTGACACACAGGCTAATATTGGTCTAATATTGGCACCGATTTTCATGCCATGTGTTTTAGGCCTTTTTCTGCCTTATTAATAGATCTTCAAATGTACCTATGGTCCAAAAATCATTTATTCAAATCTGCATCTATGGAGCAAATTATTTTTCTGAGAAATTGCCCAATCGGAATAACCATTAACACTTGATGGGAATGTGACGATGGAGAGTAAAGTATTGAGATTACAAATGTTTCTGTAATAAGCACATTCATGTATTACATTGGAGTCAGGTTTACTGAGCACATCAAGGAAATCAATCTGATGTAAGTCAAATTTATATGTCACGTGCATAGGCGGATTATAATCGGGGCAATCTGGGCTACCGCTATGTGGGGGCTCACACTGTATATAGGGAGGCTTTGTAAGGGGTTATACTGTATAATGGGGAACCAAATGAGGGCTCATACTGTATATAGGGGATTTGTGAGGTCTCATACTGTATATTGAGATCTATGTGAGGGCTCATACAGTATTAGGGAGCTATGTGAGAGCTCATACTGTATATAGGGAGGCTATTTGGGAGCTCATATTGAATATAAGAGCAATGGGGGGCTCATAATATAGAGGCTACATGAGAGTTCATAATGTATATAGGGAGGCTATGTGAGGACTTATACTGTATATTGGGGCTATGTGAAGGCTTATACTGTATATAGGGACTTTGCAAGGGCTTATACTGTATATAGAGAGGCTATATAAGGGCTTGTACTGTATATAGGGCACTGTGTGTTGCTCATACTGCATATAGGGCACTGTGTGGGGGCTCATACTGTATATAGAGTGCCGTGTCTTGGCTCATACTGTATATCGGGTGCTGTGTATTGGCTCATACTGTGTATAGAGGCATGTCAGCATATCTAATTCTGCTCAATATTAAGTGATACAATTAATAGTACTGTACAATAATAATTATAAATATGTTATTATTAATATTGAGCAGAATTAATTCCAGCCACCTGGTTTGACCCTCCACAACAGTCACAGTCTCTCATGTAGGAAACTTAATTTTCCACCCTCTTCTATTATGTATTTCACTATTATACTGTATATTCTTTCTCTATCATTTGCATCTGCAGATGTGTTCCAGATCACCCGTGTGTTAATCATATGATCAATCAAAAGAATGATGTGACACGTGGTACATCGGGTGCTGGGGGGGCCCACGCCTTCCAAACTGCCCAGTGTCCTGGCTACAGTTAATTTGCCCCTGGTTAAATGTATAATTTAATTATTCTGACTCAGATGATAAAAAAAATCCAGATTAGCGGTGCAGTCAGCGGTGCAGTCAGCGGTGCTCTAGACACCCCTGCAGGGCAAAGTATCGCGATTGAGTATTCATCTGTCAGTCAAAGCCCGCCATCAAGATAGTTTTCACATGGGACTAAGAAATGTCTTACCTGCTACTCCAGCTCTGCTGTGTGCAGGCGGTCGTCTGGTAGGCGGGATGTACAGAGAGGAGACACTTCTGGTTCTTGGATGGTGGAATTTGGCATCACTTCTTGTGACCGTACTGTACATTGATATTCGTTTTCCATCCTCCAAGTCAGATTTAGTTGCACACTTTGCTGTGGCTTCTGCTGCTATTGTGTTTGAAGTTGAATATTTGGTTAGAGGTGAACCATATCCCTCAATGCTCTAAATCCTTTGCTGATTCTCATTTCCGTTTTCAGTTCCAGAGATTCCAGGAGCGTGTGCCGGGGGACAACAGGTAAGAGGAGGGGAGCCGAGGGCAACTCCGAGGCATGAACTAATCTTAGACATGGAATATTTTCAAAGATCTGTTGTCATGATGACCTGGTCAGGATATGTTGCAGCATGGAGAAAGTGGCGCCTTTTATGAAAAATAAGGGTTGGTCACCTTTTTGTAGTACAGAACACTAAGGATATCCTCCCTTGATAAAGTATATCGTGAAACCTGCGTTGGGCTGCGTGTGGGAACTTCCACATGGGTGAGTTGTGCACTAGATGGTCGCATTAGGTGATAAATATATGGATTTCTTGTGTCTGATATATTATATTGATATAGATTATTTGTGTTTAAACATCTATTCAGTCTCTTGTTAATGCATTTGACCTGCACTGTATGTACTTTGAATCACCATTGTCATTCGGTTGTTCTCCCGCTTGGGGTGTACTTATGTACTCCTTGTGACCTCTATTATATTTATATGTCATGTGTGTTTTTTAATTTATCCTTAAAAAAAATGATATATTTTAATCCTTTTTGGGTTATCTGATCTGGTTGCTCTGGCCGCATATATTGTTGTTTACTTATTTGGTATTGCTGCATTCAGAAATGCCAATCTATCAAAATATAAAATCAATTAATCTGATTGGTAAACAGCGTAGCGGCAAAAAAATTCCAAACGCCGTAATTACATTTTTTGGTCGCCACTAATTTTGTGCAAAATGCAATCACAGGTGATCAAAACATAGCATCTGCGCAAAAATGGTACCATTAAAAACGTCAGCTCGAGACGCAAAAAAAAAGAGAACTCTGAGTTTCAGAAAATGGTGCAAAGTGTTGCCACTTTTTCTGTAGAAACTTGTGAATTTGTTTAACCCCTTAGATAAAAGTAAACCTATACATGTTTGGTGAAACTGGAACCAACCAGAGGCATCGCACCGACAAATCAGTTTTACCATATAGTGAACATGGTGAATAAAATATCCCAAAAACAATTGTGCGATCACATTTTTTTGGGAATTTTTTTCTCACTTGGAATTTTTTTGTCGTTTTCCAGGACACTTTATGGTAAAACTCATGGTTTCATGTAAAAGTACAACTCGTTCTGCAAAAAATAAGCCCTTAGGCTGTGTGCGCACGTTGCGTTTTTTCATGCGTTTACGCAGCGTTTTAAACTGCAGCATAAACGCATGCGTTCTGTGTCCCCAGCAAAGTCTATGAGAAGTTAGGAAATTACATGCGCACGTTGCTTTTTAGAACGCAGCGATTTGGATGCCAAATTTTTGACAAAATCGATGCATTCTAAAAAGCAACATGTCACTTTCTTTTGTGTGTTCTGGATGCTTTTCCCGCTCTGTCTATGGCAGAGCAAGCATCCAGAGCGCATGAATTCCGCATCCATTCTGCAATCATAATGCATCCAAGACGCAGCTTTTCGGCTGCGTTTTGAAATGCACATTCAGTGACAAAACGCTGCAGAATATTTGTCATGGCTGAACACAACGTGCGCACATAGCCTTAGGGCGCTTTCACACTTGCGTCATTTGGCATCCGTCACAGTGCAAATAGTGTGATAATAAAGGCAACGGATTCCTGAGAAATAACGCGTTGCATTAAGTTTTTTCTTTAGCCGAGAGAGAGAGAGCCCCCATCATCACCACACACCCCGGCACTACTGCACCCATCATCACCGCACACACCCAGGCACTTCTGCACCCATCATGACCGCACACACCCCGGCACTACCGCACCCATCATCACTGCTTACACCCTGGCACTACCACACCCATCATCACCGCTCACACCCCAGCAGTACCGCACCCATCATCACCGCTCACAACTCGGCACTACTGCCCCCATCATCACCGCACAGACACCGGCACTACCGCACCCATCATCCCCGCATACACCCCGCCACTGCTGCACCCATCATCACCGCACACACCCCGGCACTACTGCACCCATCATCACCGCACAGATGCAGGCACTAGCGCCCCCATCACCACCGCATATACACCGGCACTACCGCCCCCATCATCACCACACATACACCGGCACTACCGCTCCCATAATCACCGCACACACCCCGGCACTACTGCTCACATCATCACCGCACACACCCAGGCACTACGGCACCCATCATCATCGCACACACCCCGGCACTACTGCACCCATCATCACCGCACATACATCGGCACTACCGCTCCAATCATCACCGCACATACACCGGCACTACCGCCCTCATCATCACCGCACATACACCGGCATTACCGTTCCCATCATCATCGCACACACCTCGGCACTACCGCTCAAATCATCACCACACACACCCAGGCACTACGGCACCCATTATCATCGCACACATCCCGGCACTACCGACCCCATCATCACCGCACATACACCGGCACTACCGCCCCCATCATCAATGCACATACACCGGAACTACCGCCCTCATCATCACCACTCACACCCCGACACTACTGAACCCATCATCACCGCACACACCCCGGCACTACTGCACCCATCATCACTGCAGACACCCCGACACTACTGCACCCATCTTCACCGCACACTCAGGCACTACCGCACCCATCATCACTGCACACACGCCGACACTACCTCAGTGACGTCCCTGCTGACAGCGCGACTCCCTTAAGTTTCTGCGTGGAGCTCACAGGAGCAGCGGTGTTCTACTGCCGCTCCTGATAGCTTCATGTAGCAGAGCTGCACGTGTCGCTGGACCTCGTGGATTACGCCGGACTTTGATGGGTATTTGGGGATTTTAATAAAGTGGTGAAAGAGGGTGTTTTTTGTCTTTAATTCCAAATAAAGTATTTTTTCGGGTGTATGTGTTTATTTACTTTCACTTACAGGTTATCATGGTAGGTATCTCAGGGAGACACCTGACATGATTAACCTAGGACTTAGTGGCAGCTATGGGCTGCCATTAACTCCTTATTACCCTGATTGCCACCGCACCATGGCAATTCGGGATGAGCCGGGTAGAGTCCTGGGACTGTTGCAGCTAATGGGCTGGGGGCTCCCCATAACATACGGCTCCCCATCCTGAGAATACCAGCCTTCAGCCGTGTGGCTTTATCCTGGCTGGTATCAAAATTGGGGGGGACCACACGCCGTTTTTTTTCAATTATTTATTTATTTATTGTACTGCACGATATAGACCCGCCCACCGGCGGCTGTGATTGGTTGCAGTGAGACAGCTGTCACTCAGCGTGGGGGCGTATCTGACTGCAATCAATCGTAGGTGCCGGTGGGCTGGGGAAGCAGGGAATACAAGATTGAATGAGCGGCCGGCATTTTCAAAAGCAGAAGCCGCCAGAGCAGTGTGACAGCCATGCAGCGTCGCGCCGGTGATCGGTGAGTATGAGAGAGGGGGTGAGAGCAGGGAGAGAGACCAGGAGTAATTTTAAATGATATAGAACATTCTGCTGGACATGCTGAGCATGCTTAGTAGAACGTGACGGAATCCTGCACTGGAATCCGTCGCCAAACACATGGTGACGGAATCCAGCACCATAGACATTCATTATGCCTCTAACGGATCCCGACGGAATCCTGTGGAGTGCGGGTTTTTTTACAGCAACAAAAACCGCTACATTCAGTGTTCCTTCCACCCGACGGGCACTGGTGGTCACCGACAAAACATCTGATGCGCCGCGGGGCGGATGCAACGCAAGAGGATCCGTTGCAATCCGCCCTTAATAGAAGCCTATGAGGAATAAACGGCTTCCTGCAACGGTTACCGTTATTCCTCAAGGCGGCGAATTGCAACGGATGCCCCACAACGCAAGTGTGAAAGTAGCCTTATATGGCAAAATTGACTGAAAAATAAAAACAATATGGCTCTCGGAAGAAGGGGAGAAAAAAAAAAACTAAACGGAAAGTTGCCCAGGGGTGAAGGGGTTAAAGAGCATCTGGCATATTATTCTGTAATGTAATTTTATGCAGCTATATAATTTTAAAATTTTTGTCATTAAACTAATAATAAAATGCTATAAGGCCATATGCCCACAGGAGCTTTTTTGTGCGGAATTTGCCGTGGGCAACCTGCGGATTTATCTGGATTTTCCAGATAAATCCACAGGTTTTAACATGTACAGACACTCCCCATGTTATCCTATGGGACATGGGGAGTGTCTGTGTCCACGTTGCGGAATGTGCGGCTGCGGAACATGGTGCGGATGTCCCGCAGCCGCACATAACTGCATGTCAATTATTCCTGCGGAATTACCTGCGGAAATCCTGGCCCTCCGCTATGGAGATAGAGGCCAGGACGTCCGCAGGTAATTCGCAGGAAAGTCCGCAGGTTTACCGCTGCTATATCGCTGGAATCCCGCAGCTAAAAATAGCTGCGGATCGCCGGCGTGCAGCTGCGGGAAACCTGCGGCCGTACCTGCGGATACATCCGCAGGTACGATCTCCCATGGGCACATAGCCTAAGAAAGGGAATAATTTTCCTGGCGGGAGAGGTCCAATCTTGCCTTCTTAGTTGTTAAGTTTATATCAACATAATTGTTGAATGGAAATTGGTAAGTCCAGTTCACCACTTGTTACCTTTATTGGGTCTGGAGCACGGAAAGAGTCTCTGCCAAAGACGCCAATAAATGAGAGATAATAAGAAAAGATCCAGATGCACAGTTATAAAAATAACTTAATTTATTGATACAGAATAAATATTTTGATATTTTCTACAATAGGCTTATATTGTAAAACACCGAGGCGTTTCTGGAGCGTCAAAGATAATTGGTGATCTTTTGCCTTGGAGTACATTTTCCTGTTCAGAGAAAAGAAAAAAGGAAATAGTTTTCCTGGTGGGAGAAGTCCGATCTTGACTTTTTGGTTGTTGCATTTATGTTAAGGTAATTGGTGAGCTTTTGCCTCTGAGTGAATTCTTCTATGCAGTGAAGGATTTTCATGATGTGCGATCAAGAGGGTAGGACCATGTAGGCGGGTGGTTGACAGTAACACATCCTTGGTAAGTTGCTTTCTAGTTTCCTGGGTACCAGGCTGTCGGGTTGGTATCACTTATTGTTTTATAGTGATTTGTACCCCTTGATAATGTTTCAATACAGAATGGTTCTTTCACAACATATAAAGAGTCTCGGGTTGATTGGTGAGAGATTTTCTTCACATTCTTTCCTTGTTGGAGCCAAAACAGCTGCCGTTGGGGATCGTTGGATTTCTTATCTTGTAAGGGCAGAATGGTAGATTGTCTTCCAAGCAGAATAAGCTTTTCATCAGACTGGATTTTCATGTTTTTTCAATTATTTCCTTTTCTTATTTTTTTTCAGGCATCACTTTATGGATTTTTGGCCATTCGTTTGTGCACTGGGCACTGAACAGAGCCTGCAAAAGATTGTACGGTGATAACCTCTCCTGGTCTCTGGATCCTTTAAGCGTCTACTGGAAGAGCTTTAGAAGACTTTGGTGAAAGAGTGCTCTTGACTCCGTTCTTGAAATATGTATTCTCATTCCTGATCCAGATGCTATTATTTTTCATAGGGTTGGAAATGATGTGGGTAAGGCACCACTGAATGAGTCTTCTGAATAAAGAGACACCCTATTCCTGGTTCAGTTGGGAAAGCCAAGATCGTTTTCTGGCTTTATAGTCAATGCTAACTGTATTACATTAAAAGGAACCCCCAATTAAAGATATTCTTTATTAGTTATAATTAAAATCAACAAAAAGTGATGTCCCAATATATATAAATCACCTAGTGGGTCATAGTGGACATTAACCTAAAGCGCAAACAAATGTATGGGGCTGATAGACTAAAGGGGTAGGAGAAAGATTCTTTCCCTAGTGTACCCTAAGGGTCCCTTAGCTCCAAGATTGACCCAATCACATTAATTTACACCTAAAAGATGGACATTTCCATGCCTCAATTGTCTACAGTGCAACAATGTCCTTAAAGGAAACAAGGTTTACCATCCCCAAACAGAGGAGACTTATCCCATCAATGGGTTTTTTACTTGTGACTCCTCTTTTGTAGTGTATGTAATCAAATGCCCCTGCAGATTGTTGTATATAGGCGAGACCACGCAACAAGTAAGGGACAGGATCTCACAGCACAAGTCCACCATTCATTGTGAGAAAATGTCTCTCCCACTATCATTCCACTTCCATCAGAAGGGACACAGACTTTCACAGCTTAAATGCTAAGTGCTAGAACAGATATCCCAGCACAGACGGGGTGGTAACAGGGTTACCCTTCTCAAAAAAGGGAATCATTTTTGGATCTTCACCCTACAAACTTTGGAACCTAAAGGCCAAAACAGAGATTTTGCCATTTCTAGTTTTTCTTAATATTTAGTTCCATGTTCTTTGGTTTATTTTTACCTTACTCAGAATTTTCTCTCTTATTTTTAGTACTGCACGTAACATGTCATAGGCTGTGGGATCACTTCAATCAAGTATTGGTATAAGACATTCCTTTTTCCTTCCTTTTTCTCCTATTTTTGTCTATAATGTATTTTTATTGTTATTTTTCTTTTCTTTTTTTCTTCTTAGTTTTTACTTTATTTTTTTATCTTTATTTTTCTTTTATTTCTTTTTATCTTTTGTCTTTTATTTTTCTTCTCTTTTATTTTATTTACATTTTATTTTTGTTTTGTTTTTATATTTTCTTTATTTTTTTGTGATTTTTTTTTTTTACATTTTTTCTTATTCTACTCTTCTTTTGATTCATGTTTTCTTCTCCCTTCATCTACGTGCAGTACATAGTTATACTTTCTTGTATTTTCTCTAACATTTCCTCTACCCTTCATCCTTTCCTCCTGCTTCCACTTCTTGGCATTTACATCTAATTATTTCTGCCTCTCTCCTAGACATGCGCAGTGATTCCACTCATGCACTCTTCCATTTGTCATCCACTGCCATCCGATTACCTCACACCCACGTCATCACCAGATGTGACGTTGGAACACAATGGCCCCTGCCTTGCAAGACTCACTGACTTCCTCATTAAATGGCAGAAACGGGACGGTACTGTTCTAAGTGCAACAGACTGGACGAGCTCTGATACCGAGGCACCGCAACACAGTCACAACCCAAACACTCAATTTTTTTGTGGCGTGCCCAGGCATGCAGAATGAAGCCTTCTCCCATGACTATCGCCTTGGGCCATGTTACAGGAACCTTAACCTCTTCTGTAGGAAATTAAAGTGGCACGAATTTTATAAGAGCCATGGTAGAGAACAGTATCAGTAATTGGATGTCTCCTTGGAGGACATTAAGGGTATCTATACCCTCACCAACCTAATTTCAGAGGGTGTAATGACAAGAGGCCTTGACCATTTCACTAATCTCAAGGTCAAGTGTACTAAAATGCCACCACATGGGGATTTAAATTATGTGGCTACCTTTCTCAAAATCAAACAGGGTAAGAATAAAAAGATTAACAAAAATGGAGATATTTCACTAATCTCCCAGGGAAGAGGTCTATATTTTGGATGATCTGGAGAATAACCAGGAGATTATCATAAAACTCTCTGATAAGGATAGTAAAATTGTAATACTGGATCCTCAAACTTCCATATATATGTGTTACTAAATCCTGAGGAAACATACAAGATTTTATGTAATGACCCTACCCGTGCCTACCCTGACTCATTGACATCTCGGCTCATCGATGCTACAGATCATCTCATCATCTCAAGTAAAAATAAAAATATTAAAAAAATGGAGATATTTCACTGTGTAATCTCCCAGGGAAGAGGTCTATATTTTGGATGATCTTGAGAACAACCAGGAGATTATCATAAAACTCTCTGATAAGGATAGTAAAATTGTAATACTGGATCCTCAAACTTCCATATATATGTGTTACTAAATCCTGAGGAAACATACAAGATTTTATGTAATGACCCTACCCGTGCCTACCCTGACTCATTGACATCTCGGCTCATCGATGCTACAGATCATCTCATCATCTCAAGTAAAAATAAAAATATTAAAAAAATGGAGATATTTCACTGTGTAATCTCCCAGGGAAGAGGTCTATATTTTGGATGATCTTGAGAACAACCAGGAGATTATCATAAAACTCTCTGATAAGGATAGTAAAATTGTAATACTGGATCCTCAAACTTCCATATATATGTGTTACTAAATCCTGAGGAAACATACAAGATTTTATGTAATGACCCTGTGAAGCCCCACAGGTGTTGTATCGGTGCATACCTTCAGGGACTCCACGTAGCTGGATCTGGTCACAGGTAGGGAATCTTCAGTGTTTGATCGTGACGCCACTCTCAGTATTTGCGGTCAGAGGGGACCGCCACTGCAGGTTAGAGGACGCCTGGGGCTGATGGTGGGTGCAGTCGGGTGTAGTAGCCTCCTGAGAGTGAGGCAAGCCCCAGGGCCCTTTGTAAAGCTGTAGTACCACAAGTCGCAGAATGACCACACACAGGCAGAGTGTCTTTCAGGGTTTTTACTCACTTCAGGTGGCAGGGTGAGTAACCCGGGCGTAGCTGGGATGAACCAGGTGGGAACCAGGTATCCTTCCGGCTGACTGTATGAGGGTGACTACAAACTCGCCTTCCTTAGCCCTTGGTGGTTTGGGGTGACCCCGACTTTGAGTCCCTATGGGGGTCACCCAGGGAAGATGCTCCAAGCCTCTCTCCCCTTCTTGTTTTGCCGTGTGCTTGTTCCCCGGGCCAGGCCACTCCAGCCTCTTGCCTCCTGTGACCTATGGGCCCTACTTGCGGTTACGTGGCTGCGGCTTTTGGTTGTTGTGGTGTGGGCTGTAAGAGCCCCACACCGGCAGGTTTAGCAGGGAAAGGTGAATCTATCCTCGCTTCGGGATCTGCCGCCCGGTTGGGCCTGGTGCTCTCTAGAAGTCTCCTTACTTCCCACTCCGTGCACTCTCTAGCTGAAGCTGGCTTTCAGGCAGCACTCCTAGTTGACCGTTCTCCCCCGTCTGTAGTCACTGCGCGGGCGCTGTTAGACAGCATCAGCCCCACAGGTCTGCTCCTCACTGAGCCCTCTGGAGTTCTGCTCTAACCGACTCACTGGTGGGTTTTTCCATCTCTGCTCTTTCTGCTGACATCTCCTCAGTCCGAGCTCCAAGCTCTAACTAACTCCTCCTATCTCTCTTTTCTTCCCCACTTGTGTCTGCCTACGCCACCTAGCAACCAGACTCTCTTACCACACCCCTTGAGAGGAGATGGAAGCTCTCACCCCCTCCACTATTCCAGTGAAGGCGTAGGCTCTGCCCCCTCCTGGGTTCCCCAGGGGTCCTCTCTTAGGTACATGTGTGAGGCCTGATCACTATGCGCCTGTGTTCCACACCCCAGTCAGCCATCTGGATTACCTGTATTGTACTGTCCCCAGCATGGGTGCAGTACTCAGTGGTGCCTGACCAGGTCAGGGGCGCCACATTCCCCCTTAGTTATCACCAGCACGTCCTCGGGCTGCAAGACAACATTTTAAAATGCATAAAACATTAAAACATGTAAAACATTTTTTAAAAGCACCAGGTATCAGACATCACCACCCTCCACCCACAAGTCCGTTAACCCACCCAAAACCCTCTCACGTTGGCCGCGGCTTCAGCCACTTCTGGCAGGATGTAGAGGCGGCTTTCATGGGCTGGTGGTTTCAGGGTATACCCGGCCTGGTGGATCCGCGCCGTCAGCCTCTTCTGGCGGGATGCAGAGGCGGCCTCCACAGTTGGTGCTGACCAGGTACCCTCTTTGTGGTGGTGAGCCAAGGCCCCATAAACAGGCGTGCTCTCTGGTCGCAGGTGAGCCAAGGCCCTTTTCTACGGACGGGCCCCCCTGGTTGCAGACGAGCCAAGCCCCTAAACAGGCTGGCCCTGGTGGTGGTGCCACTGGTGTAACTATTTACACTGCGAGAGTTTGTGGCTATAGCAAGTTCATAGCCTTAAGTTTATTTCTCACAATAGTTTTTGTGGGCGCATTTCTTAAACGTTGCAAAACAAAACTTTCAAAACTTTAACTTCTGTACTTCTTTTCTGTACTTTACTTTACTCTACTCCTCTTTTTCACTAGGGCGAGGGCACGTTGGGCACTGGCACCTGTGACTTTCCTGCTCTTTGTCTCTTTCTTCATCTGTGGTTGCCTCATCTATAGGTTCTGTGTCTTTCCTTTCTTGGTCTGCATCTGATTCCTTTTCTGTATCTGTTTCTTTATCTCTGTCTTGTCTTTCTTGTCTTTCTTGTCTTTCTTGTCTTTCTTGTCTTTCTTGTCTTTCTTGCCTTTCTTGTCTTTCTTGTCTTTCTTGTCTTTCTTGTCTGGGACATGGTGCTACATCGAGCGCATACAATCCCCTTTCACCTTCATGCAGAGTGAACTGTACTGCTTCTCCAATTTTCAAATTTCTGCCTGAATGTCCTCTGGGCAGGTGGGCTTGAACATCTCTCCTGTTAACAAATATGCCCTCTTTTATTCCTTTCACTACAATAAAGCCGTATCCGCTTTTCAAGTTGAAGTCCTCTACTATTCCTCTGTAAAGGGGTCCTCTAGCCTGGGCTTTGGACCTTCTTAGGCACCTTTTCTCCTCCAGATCTCTGGCTGTAACCTCTTTCTGTTCTGGGGACTGTGGTGTCGGAGGACGCTTTGATCTGCTGCGCCGTGTCTTGCGGGCTGGGTTCATGCCTGTGGGCTCCCAGGTGAGGTCTTTAGGCTGATCTTCGTCTGCAGACGGTGTCAAATCCTCTTCATCCCAGCGGGAATAGGGCAACATCTCCGGTTCTGAGTATAGATCCACTGCTGGTGGCTCCGGAGTCAGCTCCTCAGCTTCCTGGCCTCCTCTCCCCCTTAGTTCTTCTTGGCACTCCTTTGGTGGCAGTGCTGGGGATGGGCTTTCTTCAGCTGGTCTGGGCGGTGGACTCTCCGGCGCGGCTGCAGGGGTTGCCTGAATCTCCTTGGGGGTATGCGGAGGGAGCAGATACCGATCCACCATCTCCTGTGGGAACTGGGCCTCTAGGTCAGCCTTCAGCTTCCAGTATTCAGGGTCCTCTCCTATCAGGGTCTTCCTAGCAGGGACCTCTTTGGATTGGGGAGCGGTGTCTGCTCTGGCCTTGCAGGCCGGGGAAAATAGTGATGCAATCTCTTGGCGGGCCGCGCCCTGTATGGCGGCGGCCTGGTCTTGGCGGGCCGCGCCTGGCATGGCGGCGGCCTGGTCTTGGCAGGCCGCGCCCGGCATGGCGGCGGCCTGGATCAGTGTCGCTGTTGCAGGGGGCTCTGTGCAGGCTGGGCTGGACGTCGCTGCAGCGATCGGAGCTTGGCGGGCCGCACCCGGCGGGGCTGCGGCCTGGTTCAGCATCTCACTTGCGGCGCGGACGAGCGTCGCTGCTGCGGTGGGGTCTTGGCGGACTGGGCTCAGCAGGGTGGCAGCCTGGGTCAGTGTCACACCTGCGGCACGGATCAGTATCGCAGTGGTAGTCGGACCTTTGCGGGCCAGGCGGGGCATGGCTGCGGTGGCCTGGATTTGGCGGGCCGCATCTAGCGTGGCTGCGGCCTGGTTCGGTGGCGCCGCGCCGGGCGCCTCTTCCGGGACCGCGGGCGTGGCAGCAGGGGTCGGGGCACTTGCGCTAGCCGGGGCATCACTCGACTCACCCATCTGTGGCAGCATCGGGGTCTGCGTCGTCGCCGCTCGGTCTGACATGCGTCGCGCGGCTCCCTCCTCGTAGGTCCGCACCGCCGCAGCCATCTCCAGGAGCTCCGTGCGTTCTTCCCTAAGCTGTCGCACAATCCCGGCCTCCAGCCGGTCGCAGAAGATGGCAAGCTCCCGGTACCACCAGGCAGCAGTGCCTGGTTCTGGGTATCCGCGTCTGGACTCCATTTTCTCTAACAAGCTGCTGGCTTCTCTTCTGCTCCGCCGTCTCTGGACGCTTCCGCTTTCTTCATCAGCGAGGTCAGGACTCTGCAGGGGATCTCTGGGTAGCCACACCTCTTCGTGGGCGGTAACTTCTCCCAGCGCGGGCTGCTGTTGTTTTTCGGCGCGCTTTTCATGGTGGCAATATGGCGGCGCTTCCAATTTTTCAAGCGGACCGCCCAGGCACATGGTCACCTGTCTGAACAGGTCTAGTCCTTATCCTGTTCGTGACGCCAGATGTGAAGCCCCACAGGTGTTGTATCGGTGCATACCTTCAGGGACTCCACGTAGCTGGATCTGGTCACAGGTAGGGAATCTTCAGTGTTTGATCGTGACGCCACTCTCAGTATTTGCGGTCAGAGGGGACCGCCACTGCAGGTTAGAGGACGCCTGGGGCTGATGGTGGGTGCAGTCGGGTGTAGTAGCCTCCTGAGAGTGAGGCAAGCCCCAGGGCCCTTTGTAAAGCTGTAGTACCACAAGTCGCAGAATGACCACACACAGGCAGAGTGTCTTTCAGGGTTTTTACTCACTTCAGGTGGCAGGGTGAGTAACCCGGGCGTAGCTGGGATGAACCAGGTGGGAACCAGGTATCCTTCCGGCTGACTGTATGAGGGTGACTACAAACTCGCCTTCCTTAGCCCTTGGTGGTTTGGGGTGACCCCGACTTTGAGTCCCTATGGGGGTCACCCAGGGAAGATGCTCCAAGCCTCTCTCCCCTTCTTGTTTTGCCGTGTGCTTGTTCCCCGGGCCAGGCCACTCCAGCCTCTTGCCTCCTGTGACCTATGGGCCCTACTTGCGGTTACGTGGCTGCGGCTTTTGGTTGTTGTGGTGTGGGCTGTAAGAGCCCCACACCGGCAGGTTTAGCAGGGAAAGGTGAATCTATCCTCGCTTCGGGATCTGCCGCCCGGTTGGGCCTGGTGCTCTCTAGAAGTCTCCTTACTTCCCACTCCGTGCACTCTCTAGCTGAAGCTGGCTTTCAGGCAGCACTCCTAGTTGACCGTTCTCCCCCGTCTGTAGTCACTGCGCGGGCGCTGTTAGACAGCATCAGCCCCACAGGTCTGCTCCTCACTGAGCCCTCTGGAGTTCTGCTCTAACCGACTCACTGGTGGGTTTTTCCATCTCTGCTCTTTCTGCTGACATCTCCTCAGTCCGAGCTCCAAGCTCTAACTAACTCCTCCTATCTCTCTTTTCTTCCCCACTTGTGTCTGCCTACGCCACCTAGCAACCAGACTCTCTTACCACACCCCTTGAGAGGAGATGGAAGCTCTCACCCCCTCCACTATTCCAGTGAAGGCGTAGGCTCTGCCCCCTCCTGGGTTCCCCAGGGGTCCTCTCTTAGGTACATGTGTGAGGCCTGATCACTATGCGCCTGTGTTCCACACCCCAGTCAGCCATCTGGATTACCTGTATTGTACTGTCCCCAGCATGGGTGCAGTACTCAGTGGTGCCTGACCAGGTCAGGGGCGCCACAACCCTACCCGTGCCCACCCTGACTCATTGACATCTCGGCTCATAGATGCTACAGATAGTCAGCTCATCTCAAGTAAAAATAAAAAGATTAAAAAAATGGAGATCCCTCACTGTGTAATCTCCCAGGGAAGAGGTCTATATTTTGGATGATCTTGAGAATAACCAGGAGATTATCATAAAACTCTCTGATAAGGATAGTAAAACTGTAATACTGGATCCTCAAACTTCCATATATATGTGTTACTAAATCCTGAGGAAACATACAAGATTTTATGTAATGACCCTACCCGTGCCCACCCTGACTCATTGACATCTCGGCTCATCGATGCTACAGATAGTCAGCTCATCTCAAGTAAAAATAAAAAGATTTAAAAAATGGAGATATTTCACTAATCTCCCAGGGAAGAGGTCTATATTTTGGATGATCTTGAGAATAACCAGGAGATTATCATTAAACTCTCTGATAAGGATGATAAAATTGTAATACTGGATCCTCAAACTTCCATATATATGTGTTACTAAATCCTGAGGAAACATACAAGATTTTATGTAATGACCCTACCCGTGCCTACCCTGACTCATTGACATCTCGGCTCATCGATGCTACAGATAGTCCGCTCATCTCAAGTAAAAATAAAAAGATTAAAAAAATGGAGATATTTCACTGTGTAATCTCCCAGGGAAGAGGTCTATATTTTGGATGATCTTGAGAATAACCAGGAGATTATCATAAAACTCTCTGATAAGGATAGTAAAACTGTAATACTGGATCCTCAAACTTCCATATATATGTGTTACTAAATCCTGAGGAAACATACAAGATTTTATGTAATGACCCTACCCGTGCCCACCCTGACTCATTGACATCTCGGCTCATCGATGCTACAGATAGTCAGCTCATCTCAAGTAAAAATAAAAAGATTTAAAAAATGGAGATATTTCACTAATCTCCCAGGGAAGAGGTCTATATTTTGGATGATCTTGAGAATAACCAGGAGATTATCATTAAACTCTCTGATAAGGATGATAAAATTGTAATACTGGATCCTCAAACTTCCATATATATGTGTTACTAAATCCTGAGGAAACATACAAGATTTTATGTAATGACCCTACCCGTGCCTACCCTGACTCATTGACATCTCGGCTCATCGATGCTACAGATAGTCCGCTCATCTCAAGTAAAAATAAAAAGATTAAAAAAATGGAGATATTTCACTGTGTAATCTCCCAGGGAAGAGGTCTATATTTTGGATGATCTTGAGAATAACCAGGAGATTATCATAAAACTCTCTGATAAGGATAGTAAAATTGTAATACTGGATCCTCAAACTTCCATATATATGTGTTACTAAATCGTGAGGAAACATACAAGATTTTATGTAATGACCCTACCCGTGCCCACCCTGACTCATTGACATCTCGGCTCATCGATGCTACAGATAGTCAGCTCATCTCAAGTAAAAATAAAAAGATTAAAAAAATGGAGATCCCTCACTGTGTAATCTCCCAGGGAAGAGGTCTATATTTTGGATGATCTGGAGAATAACCAGGAGATTATCATAAAACTCTCTGATAAGGATAGTAAAATTGTAATACTGGATCCTCAAACTTCCATATATATGTGTTACTAAATCCTGAGGAAACATACAAGATTTTATGTAATGACCCTACCCGTGCCCACCCTGACTCATTGACATCTCGGCTCATCGATGCTACAGATAGTCAGCTCATCTCAAGTAAAAATAAAAATATTAAAAAAAATGGAGATATTTCACTGTAATCTCCCAGTGAAGAGGTCTATAATTTGGATGATCTTGAGAATAACCAGGAGATTATCATGAAACTCTCTGATAAGGATAGTAAAATTGTAATACTGGATCCTCAAACTTCCATATGTATGTGTTACTAAATCCTGAGGAAACATACAAGATTTTATGTAATGACCCCACCCGTGCCTACCCTGACTCATTGACATCTCTGCTCATCGATGCTACAGATAGTCAGCTCATCTCAAAAGAAGAATTTCTTTTAATGGTACCCAACACCCCGATATTACCATCCTTCTACGCACTTCCCACAATCCACAAAGAAATATTGCCTCTAAAGGGATTCCCAATTGTCTAGGGGATCAATTATCCTATTGGGGTTCCTTTTAATGTTTTACAGTTATCCCGGCTTTCCCAACTGAACCATTGTTTTCCTTTTATCGTTAAACAATGTTTAATCCTCTGGTATACTTATTGTAGTTAGACTCCATGATAACTACAGCTGAAAGATCTGCAAAGAACACACATCAAAACCAATTAATAGTCACAGTGCATATAGTAATGACTCATTAAACAATACAAAAAATAAAAGATATGTATTACAGTAGTGTTTGTAATCGATTGTGTCAGTAATCCTAAGCCCGAGAGATAATTATGGCTCAATGAAAAAAAAAATAAGTACAAAACGCACAAAAAGGCAAAGTGCAAAATGTAATACAGTAAGAAAAAAATAAATGTAGTAGATCATAAAAGTTACACACACAATTCATAAAATACTGCACAGGGGTCCAATCTATAAGGGAACTTTACAAAGTGCACACAAATAATATCACCTGAAATATGAGGAAAGTGCAAATCAAAAGAGCTGAGTCTGTATAGTCAAGACACTGGACATAGAGTAAGATGGAAACACCAGGGAGTAATAGTCAGTTAAAGACCTGTAAACAATATATCTGTGTGTGTGTGTGTGTGTGTGTGTGTGTGTGTGTGTGTGTGTGTGTGTACACATAGGCAGAATTTTTTTAGGTCCAGAACGCCTTCATTACAATGCTTTGTGTGCTGCCTTTGGTGGTGCACATGTCCAGAAGGGGAGATTTCCTGGAGCTCTGTTGGCACCAATACAGAATGGCAGCGCAGTTTCAGGGGAGCCCATCTCCTTTTCTGTGACATCATCGCATCAGTACAAACATGTCTGCACCAGCCACAAGCAGAAGAGGAGCCCCAGGGAGCAGAGCAGAGCGAGGTGATTAGGTGTAGTGTTTTCTTCTTTTATTAGTTTGTGTATGGGATGTGTGCTTGTATACAGGGAGCTAAGTAGGGGCTTATACTGTATATAGGGACTTATATACGAGCTATGTGAGGGCTTACACTATGTATAGGAGGCTATGTGGGGACTCAAGCTGTATATAGCGGGATATGTGAGAGCTCATACTGTGTAAAATGAGATATGTGGGGCGTATGATATATAGGGGACTATGCGAGGGCTGATACTGTGTATAGGGGACTATGTGGGGTTTATGCTATATATAGAGGACTACGTGAGGGGTCACACTGTGTATAGGAGGCTATGTGGGGACTCAATCTGTATATAGGGGGCTATGTGAGGGCTCATACTGTGTTTAGGGGATATGTGGGGTTTATGCTATATATAGGGGATTATGGGAGGGCTCATACTGTGTATAGGAGCAATGGGCAGACTCAAACTGTATATAGGGGATATATAAGGGCTCATACTGATATCGGGGCTATGTGAGGGTCATACTGTGTATAAGAGCTATGTGGGGACTCATGCTGTATACAGGAGGGGCTTATACTACACATTGATAAGATGAAACTGAAAACAACTTGTAAATCTTAAAATCTTTCAATAAATATTTTGAAAACTACTTACGTTTTTTCTTTTTTATTCTGTCACTGTTTTGCTGATGCAGCATGAAAATAATCTGAAGAGCCTAAAAGGAAGACAAACAATTGGTAAAAAGTGTTTAGATGGAAAAGGAAGGACGGGAGAGATAGTGAGTTTAGAAGACGGGAACTGAAAAGGGAAATGCTTTTCTCTCACTATGGGGCGAATAGATAGATAGTGAAATATTGAATTCTTCCATTAAAGATATACAATATAGTATAGAGAAATAATGGGAAGCCACAAATATATCTAATTATATTATGAGCCTCAGTATAACAAAATGTTATTTACAACAATGGGGGAAACGTTTCCTTACTTTTGTGGACGGCTCTCTGTCTCGTTGCTGTCCTTTTTGCTGCTGGAGAAATAGAAGAAATTCTAACAAGTAAATAGTAAGTAAAATAATAATGAGGAACAAATCCTAGTCCTATAGCGACACAGACAATGAGGAGAATGTCTGACATGTCTCATATACATCGCCACATGATATAGATCAGACCTGGGTAAAGTGCGGCCGGCACCATTCTCTCCACCGCTGGCGTCCCAGTGTCACCGCTCTCTTTATCCCCAGGATGCAGATAGTGCTGAATACATTGGAGGACAAAGCCAATGGCTACTTCTTCCACCAATCACCAAGTGCAATTGAGACAGCAGAGGCGATGACATCACATCATTGTGCCGGCTGTGTAGAGAGTCAGTGCACCGGAGACCAAAGCAGAGCGCAGCAGCGGGGAAACGGGACCAAGGGGAGTATATGTTTTCCATATATATATATATATATATATATATATATATATATATATATAAATTTTTATATATATATATATATATATATATATATATATATATAAAACATGTGTAATTGTATATTGAAGAGCTATGTGGGTGCTCATACTGTATATAGGAGGGCTATGTTGGGGCTATATTGGGGCTCATACTCTATCTAGTAGAGGTATTTGGGGGCTCATACTGTATATAGCAGTTATGTGGGGGTTCATAATGTATATAGGACACTGTGTGGGGGCTCATACTCTATAGATGAGCTATGTAGGGGCTCATACTGTATTTAGGAGTACAATGTGAGGGCTCATACAGTATATAGTATGAAAATTATGGTAATAACTCATTGTATAAATAGCATTTTCTCATTTTGCTGCATGAGGACAGATCTTCGGCCTTGTAACTACTGGGAAAAACCATTGCATAATTTTGCATCTGGAAGAAAGCAGTTAGGACATAAGGACACATCCTCTGGGAAAAGGGGTTAAAATACTTACCTGTCTCTGATGTTGCTCCTGTTCTTTCTCCTCAAGCATTTAGGTATCCACCATTTACATTTGTGTCTTAAAAAAACCCCAGAGAAATTGACATTTAGACACTTCACATTATCATTCTGATAAGTATATGACAACAATAGATACAGTGATTTGAAACACAGACACTTAAAATATCAGAAAATATCATCTATATGGTGTGTCTCCTAAATAGATGCAATGAGTTAAAGGGAAATTATCAGTTGAATCGACACTCCTAAGTCATCTATATGGGCAAGTACATCATAGGAAGCTGAAAAAACTTATACCTTGATATCTGTGATCCAATGTCTTATTCCAGAGAAGTCCACATTTCTCTTAATATGTCAATAAGCTGTTAATATCTATGGGCTGGACACAGATCTCTATCCAGAGCTTATTTTCAAGAAAAGGAGGAGCTACCAGTGTGAGACATGTATCTTAGGAAAGCAGACTTTCAGTCATTACATGTCTCACACCAGTAACACCCCATTTTATTTAACTTAAGCTCTGCAGGTAGATTCTCTGGGAGATCTGTGTCCCGCCCAGAGATCTTAAGAGCTTATTTACATATTAAGCAAACGTGGCTTTCTCTGGAATAAGATTGAAATGTAAAGTGCTGTGGACTATGATGGCGCTATAGAAAGAAAAATTATTATTATTGTTATAATAAGACATCAGATCGCAGATATTACGTATCATTTTATTCAGCTTCTTATGACCTACATGCCCGTATAGGTTCAAACGAACATTCGCGCGCGGAATTCATGAAATCACATCCACTTTGCTTAGACATTTAGGCCGTGATCACATGTAACATAAATGCTGCGTTTTTTCCTGCTTGTTTTTTTGCACAAAAATTCTGCTTTGTTTAGCCGTCCAAGAATAAGTGGATGTGATTCAATGAAAACCTCACCCAGTGTCCGTCTAAAGACGCCGCTGAACTGTGCGGTTTTGGTGTTTTTTTCTCTAGAGGCTTCAATGTGGAGCCTAAAAGGCATGGAAAAAACTGCAGTTACTTTTTTACTGCAGAATCAAAGCTTTTCTGTACTATAAAAACAGTTAAAAACGCGGCTTCACATCTGCACCTAAAACGCATCAAATAAGGAGGAAAAGCATAAAAAATGCAGCAATAAATGCAATGACCGTTCTAGTGACTTACCTGATGGACTCTGTACTCGGCCAGGCTTTCTTTACTTCTCTTGGCCTATATGAAAATGTAGCGTTTGTTAGAGCCAGTGACACTTACAGAAAGCCCCATGTATATAGAGCGTCTCGTTAATAAATGCTATGACAATTACTGTAACTAAAGGGGGCTTACACAGATAAAAAATGCAGTACATTACACATCCACATCTGTATACAGCCTATACTGTATATCTCACTATCTCTTTACTTACGGTCTGATGTTGTCGTCCTTGATGTTATCTTCCCTGATGTTATCCTCCTTGATGTTATCTTCCTTGATGTTATTTTCCCTGATTTTATCCTCCTTGATTTTATCCTCTTTGATTTTATCCTCCCTGATATTTTCCTCCTTGATGTTATCCTCTTTGATTTTATCCTTCCTGATGTTATCTTCCTTGATGTTATCCTCTTTCTCCTCAGCACTAAAAAACATAATCCATTATAAGAGAGGGTTAGAGCGTGTACACACATTGCAATTATGGTGCGTTTATTGTAATGGTCTTTGCTGTGATTTTGGAAAAACATAACGAGAAATATGCCTTAATTGAGTAATGTGAACCCACCCTAGTGGAGATAAATCCACCATTCATGAGCAGGAGAAATTTTTCTGATGAATTTAGAATTCTATAGGACAGCGCACAGTTCTGCACAGCTCCAGCAGGTGGCGCTGCTGAGCCCAAGAACGCGGCCTCTTGTATTGTGAATAGTGAACAGATCAGCGCCGCTCCGCGTTTTTTTATTTTACCTGCTTTTTTTCAGGCTCCATCTAGAAGCTTATAGAGAAAATAAGCACCAAAACCGCACAGTTCAGCGACGTCTTTAGTCGAACATTCAGGGGAGAATTCATGAAATCACATCCATTTTGCTTGGACATTTAGGCCGTGTTCACATGTAGCATATATGCTGCAAACCTCACCCAGTGTCCATCTAAAGACGCCGCTGAACTGTGCGGTTTTGGTGCTTTTTTTCTCTAGAGGCTTCAATATGGAGCCTAAAATACATGGAAAAAAATTGCAGTTACTTTTTTACTGCAGAATCAAAGCTTTTGTGTACTATAAAACACTTAAAAAAGCGGCTTCACATCTGCACAAAAAAAAATCAAATAATGGGGAAAAAGCATAAAAAAATGCATTAGTAAATGAAGTGACAGTCCTAGTGACTTACCTGATGGACTCCGTGCTCGGCCAGGCTTCCTTTACTTCTCTCGTTGGCCTATATGAAAATGTAGCGTTTGTTAGAGCCAGTGACACTTACAGAAAGCCCCATGTATATACAGCGTCTCGTTAATAAATGCTATGACAATTAGTGTAACTCAGGGGAGCAGCTATAGGGAGTAATTAGGAAGAAATGGCCGGCACCAGACTCCATAGTGTGTGGATGGAATAAGATGTAAGTGTTTTGGTGTCTGTGCTGTCATTTGTTTGGGTTTTGTAAAGCAGAGATTGTACCAGTGCGCGGAGGCCGGGGAGAGACGACCATTTACACATAGCTATAGGGAGTGCAGGGGTCGCAGTCACATCGGGATCTGTTGCCATCGGGGGCTAAAAGCCCCTCTACCACATATCAATTCATCAGTATAACAGGTAGTGTGGGACCTCAGATGTTAAAGTTACTCCACTGTTTGAAGCTATGTCTAAAGCCAGCTTTACACGTTGCAATTTCGCATACGATATCGTATGCGATTTACAAGGCCCCCATCGTATGTGTGGCACGTTCAATTTGTTGAATGTGCCGCACAAACGATTAACCCCCGTCACACGTACCTACCCGTCCATACGACCTCGATGTGGGCGGCGAACATCCACTTCCTGGAGTGGGAGGGACGTTCGGCGTCACATCGACGTCACGCGGCAGCCGGCCAATAGACGCGGAGATGAGCGGGACGTAAACATCCGGCCCACCTCCTTCCTTCTGCATTGGCGGCTGGAGCCGCGAGACGCAGGTAAGATCTGTTCAATGTTCCCGGGGTGTCACACACTGCGATGTGTGCTGCCTCGGGAACATTGCTCAACCACACGTTCAATTCATGAGGAATGAACGACGTGTATGCGATGAACGGATTTTCATTCAATCGCAATCGCATGTACCTGTCACACACTACAATGTACCTTACGATGCCGGATGTGCGTCACTTACGACGTGACCCCGCCGACACATCGTAAGATATATTGTAGTATGTAAAGCCGGCTTTAAGGCCGCTTTACACGCTACGACATCACGTAAGCGATGTCGTTGGTGGTCACAGAATTTGTGACGCACATCCGGCCGCGTTAGCGATGCCGTTGCGTGTGACACCTATGATCGATTTTGAATCGTCGCAAAAACGCTAATCGGTGACATGCCCCCCCTATTACCAATTATCGTTGCTGCTGCAGGTACGATGTTGTTCGTCGTTCCTGCGGCAGCACACATTGCTACGTGTGACACCGCAGAAACGAGGAACTTCACCTTACCTGCGGCCGCCGGCAATGAGGAAGGAAGGAGGTAGGTGGGATGTTACGTCCTGCTCATCTCCGCCCCTCCGCTTCTATTGGCCGGCCGCTTAGTGTTGTCGCGGTGACGCCGAACACACCTCCCCCTTGAGGGAGGGATTATTCGGCAGTCACAGCAACGTCGCCGAACAGGTATGTGCGTGTGACGCTGCCGTAGCGATAATGTTCGCTACGGCAGCGATCACCACATATCGGCCGTACAACCGGGGCGGGTGCTATCGCGCTCAATATCGCTAGCAATTGCTAGCGATGTCACAGTGTGTAAAGTACCTCTTACAGTGAAAAAGTACTGAGGACTTCAACCATTGAATGTCATGGATTACTTACGGCAGTCTCTCTCTTCTTTCCCTTGCGATCTTCACAGACTTTCCAAAGCGCCTGTGTGACGCCCTGGACCCCAGGGGTCACAAAATAACATCACATACACACACACCCCCTTCCCTGGTCAGGAACACTCGTCAAACAAAACCCTTGTTGCCTCTCTCCAGGGTCTGATGTCCACACCAGGTGGGGTGGAGCCAGGCGGTTGGCCCCACCCACCGAGGAGTTCACAGTCCTGGAGGCGGGAAAGAACAGTTAGTTGAGTTTTTGGAGAGTTGAAGTGGAGAAGTGGGGAGAGAGAGACTGTGTGTCTCTGTGTCGAAGCCCAGGCACCATCAGCAAGGTCGGTAGACGGTGGTGGCCATCTGCAGGAGTTGGTGGAGGTCTGCGGAACCGTAGGACCAGGGTCGGGCGTTGGCCCGCCGGTACCGAACCGGGGAGTGGATAAAAGCCAAGCACCAAGGCACGGTACTCAGACCCCGACTAGGCTCGGAAGCCGCCGTAACGATCAAATTACCTGATTGCGGTCTGGACCTCAGAGGTTCATTCCCAATCAAGTCCCATCAGAAGGCAACAGCCCAACCGTCCGGATAAGTGCCACCGCCAACGGCCAGAGATCCAAGGGCCAGCGCCTGCGGGCAAAACGGGCTCTCCTGACACGTACAAGCCGGGGAGCGGACCACCCGTGGGAATCCATAAAGGTCAAACACTTACACACAGGTGCAGGGAAAGACAGCCACCATCAACCCGTCCGGGGAGTGAAGACACCGCAGCTGACTGCGGGCCCCATCCATCCAGCCGTTTGGTTTACCAGAGACTCGGTCCTTGACTACCTGAGTGAGTACACCAGTGCCACCTGGCATATCGCTGCACAGTAACGCTGCCCCGCATCCACGCTGCCTCCCCGCATCAGCACCTGCACCTATCCCCTGCAGCACGCTCCCTCATACCGGGCCCCAGGACAACAGCCCCTACCCAGGGAGGGGCCAACACCTCAGCTGCTCTCTGCCATCACTCCCGGGAAACCCTGTCACCAGCAGTGGTGGTGCCCATCCTCACCACAACCCCGTGGTTGGCGTCACAACCGACATCCCACCACCAAACCTCCCCTTTTCACTCGTGGGCGAGGAGGCGCTGCTCGAGTCCCCGAGTCCGGCCTCGTGCTCGAGCCACCGAGGAGCAGAAGCATCGGACCCGGGCGCCAGAGATCCCTCAGGCGAGCGGTGTTCCCAAAACCCCTCCGCCCGCGACACCTGAAATAACAAATGCCGCTCTGGTTAGTAGAATTGATGCTTAGAAAGTCTCCGGAGAAAGTTACCTGACTGAACACAACTGCTATAGATGTGTCTCTGGGTAACTTTTTCCTGGAGTCTCCGGATGTTGAATGTCGGCGAGTACGTGATATTCTCACCATCTCTCTACTTACATTCTGGTGTTCTCCTTCCTGGCCGGTGTCATGGGGATTGTCTCCTCACCGTCCTCTTCTCCTTCCTCTTCCTCACTAATAGACACATAACATAGACTCTATATAACAACTCTCAGAAACTACCATTCTTATAATTACGCATTTTATATGATACACTTTTCTGAAAAGTTCTGCATTTCTATCCGTCATCCCTGTTATCCTGCAGATACCAACCAATAGCATAATGGAGGCTGCCTTTCAGGCCGGACTGGCCATCAGGTAATTCTGTCAAATACCAGATGGGCCAGTCCTGGCGTGTGCAGCATCAATTGCAACTCTATTAGCAGTACCGACATCTTCAGGATGCCCAAAAGTATGACGGTCCTCCCACATTGTCCTCAACAGAGGAGTGTGGGAACATCATTCTCTATGGGGGGCATCATACTCTATGGGAACCATGGAAAATTGGCAAATAACTGTGTAGGTGCTGCAATACTATAAAGAGGCACAGTAGGGGGGTTATAAGAAGACGCACTGGGGAAATATCATTATAAGAAGAACACAGGAGGAATTATTATTGTTATTATTATTATTATTAATAAAACTGCACAGGAGTGTTTCTATTTTTAGAAGTAGGTCTGTGATCATTAATATAAGGGGTCATGGGGAGAATTATTAAAGGCGGCACAAAGCAATTAGTATTATAAGGAGGCACAGGGTTCCACCCTACCCCCGTCTTATAGTCACCTTCCAACGTTTTAATACTTTACCGACGCCACACCAGTCCGCGGAGCCATTTTGTGCCCATAGCTTCTCACTAGCTGGAAGTCAGAAGCTACATCACAGGCATCTATGAGAGCCAGAACGAGGCCAGAAAGTGGCTCCCATAGAGATGCATTGAAGAGTGCCCTCCAGGTCACCGGCAGGTCACTTTTTAGAGTAGAACGACTGAAGCACCAGTGGAAAAGGATGAAGGCGACGAAAGGTGAGGATAAGACAGGGCCCAGGGGACTTAGATTGAAAGCACGCTCCACAAGATGGAGGAGGCACCGTACCGAGACCAGCGACAACCATTGGACAAGACTGCCCCCTAGGTGAGTATTATAAAGCTGTTTTTTACATTATACATAGAGGCCTAGGCTCTTATATACAGTATTCTTGAGTGCTGTATAAAAGGGCTCACTGATGGGGGTCATAACCCATAAGAGAAAAACCTGGTGACAGGTTCCCTTTAATAATGAATAGTTACTTATCGGAAAAAATGGGGTTCAGAAATTAGATACTCTGAATGGTGTATCTAGGGACTACCATTCAAGGTATCTAATTTCTGAACCTCGTTTTTCAGATAAGTAACTATTTATTATTAAGGGCATAACTTGTTGAGGTTATACTTGTCTGGGTGTAATTACTGGTCCTGTATTATTGTTATTTCTAATAATTGTTGGGGCAGTTTACATTGGGGTGCAGGGTGAATTAGGGAATTGTAGGGATTCCCGACAGTGAATGGGGGTGCCACAAACCTAGGGTACCCTTCATTTCTAGGTAGGGATATGTATAGGTCTTCTAGGGTCAGTGTATTCCCTTTCTATTGGGTATGTAATTATTGTTGTGATTTTCAGCAGTCTTCGTCACCTGCCCTCACTACTAGGGTTTGTTGGTCATCTGACTTTCACAGACAATTATTAAAAGTTATTTTTTATTATGGTTCTTTCTATTCGTGGTTTTCTTTTACAATTGTGCCCCTTTATTATCAGCTGTGGCTTTGTTTTTTCTTGTCTGTTATATTGCAATATTAATATTATTAAATCTTGTATAGCGGTATTATTAGAAATATAGGTGGTAGTAATCCTTGATTTCCCACAGGCAGAGTAATTGAAGCATTAAAGACCCCAATCTGTGGAAGAGGACAGAGACGACATGGGCCTGTGTGCTTTTAAATGCCAGGGCTGAATTATAGCTCCAGTCGCTGCCATGTACGGTGGACTGTGTGTGGAAGATATACAGTATATGGTTTCATAAAACTCCCAGGCATGCTCCATAAAAGTGCTCTAAGAAAAAGCGTCCATATTACTCACAGCAACCAATCAGATTAACTCTCTCATTTTAAAGGAATCTGGAATGCTGCAATCTGTATTCTGATTGGCTGTGATGGCCCACAATGAGACTGTCTTCAGAGAAGTGTTTATACATGAGTGGCCCTGTGTCTGCTGATGGCGGCTCAGTGACTTTGTGGTGTGTGACATCCTCATGAATCTCCTACTCTTATTACATCATTTTCCCTTATAGATACATTGATTTTGGAAATAGGTTATATTGGGGACCCTCTTACAATATTTCTGTTTATTACACCAACTTACGGTATTGTCTCCAGAGAAGGACGGCGGGACCTTTTCCATTTCCGAAATCTTTTACGATTACGCCTATAATAGAACATACAGCTCTTGTTAGAATCACTAACACCTTGGCTCATATGAAGACTCTACAATATTCTCTATATAACCTGTCTGTCAGATAACAGCATGGACATAACCTCCAGAATCTATACAGCGCTACACTCATAGATTGTACTGCACTGGATGAATGTCCTTTATTCTAGAACTCCAAGACAACAGTTGGTCGTGCAGAAATCAGGGTAAATTTACAGCATTACTGTATTTCACTCATGACCTCATTGTTATCTTATGATGTAAAGGGATGAGCAACAGTATGACGAATTCAACGTGGTCTCAATTCTCTATTAATTACATGTTATCCTTCATATCGATAAATGCCTATAAGTGATAGCGGCAATGTCATGATGCCATCACTGTGTAGTCCACCCCTTATTGTTACAGAGGGGTGGGATTCAGCCGGTACTTACTGGTTGTTAAAATGACTGCCAGTTGCCAAAACCAGCAAAAAGCAGTGCACCGATCCAGTGCTGAAGACCGGGGACCCACCAGTGTCAACTGAATGTGCATTCTTGGAAATACATTCAGTTAAAATGGATTGCAGTGCAAAACAAGCACCAGCTTCCTGCAATGCAATAGTTAAAATGGCCACTGGCTTATCAGAGGCCGGCAGCTGACGTTGGCATGCAAATCACCAACACATGGCCTTGTCCACATTGCACATAAAGCAAAAATGTGAATGAGAAGAGACGTAAGAAGAATTTTTATTTTTAATGTTGCAAAATAGGGGACCAGGATTGAAGACAAAAAAAAAACAGAACTGAGGACATACAGGAGGAGAATGGGGGACATACGGGCCCCTACAGAAGCATATATGGGGACCAGAATGGGACATACTGTATAAGGGTCCAGGATAAGGGACATATGGTCTAGGAATGGGGGACATTTCAAACCAGGATGGAGGCCATAAGGGCCAAAGATGGAGCACATAAAGGCCCAAGGTAAGGGACATATGGGTGTAAGATTGGGGAAATACAGGCCCAGAATGGAGGACTTGGAGGACAAGGATGGAGGACATAAGAGGCAAGAAGATGGGCCCAGGATGGAGGACATGGGGGGCAAAATTGGGGACATAGGAGACAAGGATGGAGGACATTGGGGACCATGATAGGGGATATAAAGGGACAGGATAAGGAACATAGGGGACAAAGATGGAGAATATATGGGCCCAAGATGGGAGACATGGGGGCATAGGATGGGGAAATACGGGCCCAAAATGGGTGCCATAAGGGCCTAGGATGGGGGACATATGGACTCAAGATGATGGACATACAGTCCCAGGATGGAGGACATAGGGGAAATAAGAGTCTAGGATGGGAAACATAAGGGCCCCGGATGAGGGACATAGGGGACCACGATGGAAAACATAGGGGACCAGGAAAACGGAAATAGGTTCCTAGAATGGGGGTCATAAGGGCCCAGCATGAAGGACACAGGGGCCAAGTATGGAGGACATAGGGGACCAGGAAAGGGGACATAAGGGCCCAGGATGAGGGACATATGAGACCAGGGTAGAGAACATAGGGGTCCAGGAAGGGGGACATACAGACCCAGAATAAGTGACAAACAAGGTCAGGATTGGGGACATAACAGACCGAAATGGAGGATATGAGGGACCAGGACGTGGGAAATAAGGGACCAGGATGGAGGACATGGGGTACCAGAAGGGGGGACGGGGACATAAGGGCCTTGGATGGGGGGATATACAAACCCAGAATGGGGGATATATGGGCCCAGGATAGGGGACATAGGGGACCAAGATAGAGGACATAGGGGCTCAGGAAGGGGGAAATAAGGGCTTAGGAGGATGGGGAACATAAGTGCCCAAAATGAGGGATATAAGGTACCAGGATGGATGATATAGGAAATCAGGAAGGGGGACATAAGGCACTCAGATGGGGGTCATAAGGGCCAAGGATGAGGGACATAGGGGACCAAGATGGAGAACATATGGGCACAGGATGGGAGTTATACAGGCCTAGGATGGGGGTCATAAGGGCCCAGGATGAGGAACATAGGGGTCAGGATGGATGACATATGTGCCCAGGATGTGGATCTAGAGGACAAGGATGAAGGACATAATGGACCAGGAAAGGGACATAATGGCCCAGGATGGAGAATATAAAGATCCTGGATGAGGACATTCAGACCCAGGATGGGGAACATAATGGCCCAGGATAGATTACATGGGAGCCTAGAATGAGGGGATATACAAGCCCAAGATGAGGGACATAAGGGTCAAGGATTGGGGACATATAGGCCCAGGATGGGGGACAAAACGCATGCGGTTTTGGTACATTTTTGATGCATTTTTTGACCATGCATTTTTTACGTATTTTTTGTCACCAATGGGTGAAAAACGCAGGGAAAAACACAAAAAGAATTGACATGCTGCATTTTTCTGGTCACCACAAAAATGCAATTAAGAAATAACGTCAACACCATTCTAAGTCTGAACTGGGTGCAAAAACCCTAAAAAAACTTCACTATATAGAGAGAAGCCTGCACACCAGTGACAGTGCAAGGGGAATAAATGTAAAGCAGAAACTGCTGTATGAATACTGGCATGAAAAATACAATAGCTATATGTGAGAATGTAAGAGAATACTGTGACGAGGTGTTGGGGCTCTGTTGTACTGATCATTTCAATAGCTAAATTTCTCTTTATTCTTATTTCATGGCAGTTATGCAGATTCCATTGTCATATTTTCATTTTCACATATAGCTATTGTATTTTTCATGCCAGTATTCACACAGCAGTTTCTGCTTTACATTTATTCCCCTTGCACTGTCGCTGGTGTGCAGCCCTTCTCTCTATACCACAAAAATGCAGGCAAAAAAAAGCAACGTGCGCACAGCAAATCTGAAATCTCATAGACTTTGCTGGGGAAGGAAAAGCATGCAGTTTGTGATGACTAAAAGATCACTACAAGCTGCACCAAAAACGCATCAAAAACTGCAGAGTACGCATGGGGCTTGATACCTTTGTGGTGTGAATTGTGAGCTGTGATCAAGTCCTAGTGTTAGTAGTGGAGAGGCGTCTATCAGACACCCCCATTACCAACCCAGCAAGAGTAGAGTTAAAAATAAACACAGAACAGACACAGGGAAAAAAAGATTATTTTAATAAACACTCCCCCACACTCTCTTGTTCACCAGTTTATTAATAAAATAAATCCTGGAAGTTCCGACGTAATCCAAAGAGTAATGTCCCACAACGCCCATCGATTGCTATGGAGCATCGTTCTGAGAACTTTCTCAGAGGCCCCATAGATTACTAATGGTCAGAGGCAGCCCAGAATTTTTTTAGTACTATGGTAATTTTGAAAATTTATAGAAAAACATTTTTAATACCATTCACCATACTAAGTAGTGACTGACAGTTTGATGGGAACATCGTGTACTCGGCAGGAGGCAATGAGACCATACATGAGGATATCAGTGGGGTAAGAAGGGGAAAGCGCTGATACTTTTAGCTGCCATTACTTGAATTTTGTTAGTTGAGGAAAATGTGTGAAAAGAGGTGTGGCTAACAATATGGGTGTGGCATCCAAATGGGCGTGTTTCTCATATGGGCGTGGCTTCATAACAAAAACAGGGAACCTGTTGTTAATAATATTAATCCCCCTGGGTGCACATACTATCCGATATCAATGAGGTAAGAAGATCAATACCGGTATTTTGGCTTCCTCTTTCTCACTTTCTCTATCCAGCTATTAAAGAAAAGGCAAAGAAAAAAACAATTAATAATATTACACATAAAAATGTAAGATAAATTCTACTATTGAGCCTTAATGTAACCCATGCAGACATCTCCTGGGAGAATATAGGAGAAGCAGTCCCAATTATATGATACATACATGTCATCAGGATAGTCCTCCTCCTCCTCCGATATATTATTCATCCTAATAAGAAGTAAAGAAGACAATGAGAACTGATTGTATCTGCTCCATAGCTGATAAGAGAAGCTCATCAATGGTGACTGGATGGTCCTATGATCAGTAGCGGGCAGTTATAGAATAGAGACCCCAATTGTAATGTGTATTAGGAGCTTTGTGTTACATAAAACTGCACATCTTTTATTTCCCAGGTTCTGGTGTATTGTAAGATGAAATCTCCCTTATGGCTGAATATCCCAAAATTTAAATTAGGCTCCAGCCACACATCTGCATCTTGGAGAGGAGCATCATCTAAGCCAGGGGTCTCAAACACGCGGCCCTCATGCGGCCCCTCAGGGTAGTTTGTGCGGCCCCAAGGCCCGTGCCCCCGGTCACTATCGCGGCAGGTGCAGGGGCCGCAGCCACTGTCTGCACTTTGTCAGATGAATGTGTTGGCGGCTCTGCGCTCTCGCGCCGGCAATACAATTATCTCACATAAATCACTGACAGTGACACTGCAGCTGCCGCGATAGTGACCGGGGACACGGGCCTGGGAGATGAGGGAGCGCGGGACAGGTGAGAAGAATGGTGTGTGTGTGTGTGTGTGTGTGTGTGTGTGAGTGTGTTGGACGTTAACCCCTTAGCGACCTATGACGTACTGGGTACGTTACGGCTCCCTGGTACTTAAGGACCCATGACATACCCAGTACGTCATTGCGAAATCGGAGCCCCGGTGGCTGCGATCGCTGCAAATACCTTAGATTCGGGGAGGAGGGGACCACAGGAGGGATGGTGTCTCCTCCACGGACCTACGGAGGCTGTGATTGGCTGACGAACGCCGCTCAGCCAATCACAGCCACTAATGTTTCAGCCATTGAAAATCGCTGAAACATTGAAATCCAGCCAAGATCAGTGCAGCTGTAGCCCTGATCATTGGCTGGAGCTGGGTGACCTGTGTTTCACCCGCCTCCAGCTCTGATTGGAGAGACCAGCCGTGTGACCAATCTCTCCAATCACTGTGGATCTGGGGCAGGAGACCACTCCCTTCAGCTTCACTCCGGAGTCTGTGGAAGGTGAGGAGAGCTGCTGACCCATTACTACAGGAGGGGGACAAAGTGCGCACATTACTATGAGATAGGGATAAGGCTGGGGACATTACTATAGGATTGGGACATTACAAGGATGGGCACAATACTATTGGATGGGGACATTTTTACTATAGTATGGGGACATTACTATAGGATAGGGACTAGGATGGGCACATGACTATAGAATGGGGACAAGGCTGGGGACATTACTATAGGATGGGGACTAGGATGGGCACAGTACTATAGGATAGGGACATTACTACAGGATGGGGACAAGGTGGGCACATTACTGTAGGATAGGGACATTACTACAAGGGGACAAGGATGGGAAACATTACTATAGAATAGGGATAATGCTGGGGACATTACTATAGGATGGGGACAAGGTTGGCACATTACTAAAGGTTGGCACATTACTATAGAATGGGGACAGTACTATAGTATGGGGACATTGCTACAAGGGGACAAGGATGGGGAACATTACTATAAAATGGGGGACAAGGATGGACACATTACTATAGATTGGGGACAGTATTATAGGATGGGGACAAGGATGAACACATTACTATAACATGGGGACAAGGATGAACACATTACTACAAAATGGGGACAAGGATGGGGAACATTACTTTAGGATGGGGACAAGGATGAGCACATTACTGTGGGATGGGGACTAGGATGGGCCACAATACTACAAGGGAACAAGGATGGGCACATTACTGTGGGATGGGGCACAATACTATAAGGGGACAAGGATGGGCACATTACTGTGGGATGGGGCACATTACTACAAGGGGACAAGAATGGGCACGTTACAACAATATGGGGAACATTACTAAAAGATGTTGGTCAAAATTTCTATATAGTGCTAATAGTAAGACTATTAGTTACAAGAAAGGAATAAAATATAAAAAAAAAATGTTTATATTTAAACAAAGAATGTGCACGTTTGCTATAATGAACAAGTGAAAATGTTCAAAATCAGTGATCCCAAGGTGTATAAAAAACAATAAAATATATTATATATGGTACCAATAAAAATGTCACTTTGTCCTGCAAAGAATGCGGCCCCCCAAATTTTTTTTTTCCTCTGTGCGGCCCATACACCCAGCCGAGTTTGAGACCCCTGATCTAAGCGCTGTCTGCACTCATATCCCACAGCATCCATCAACATGGATCCAGGACGTATTCAGAGGTGGCTGAAATGCAACAAACAGTAAGTAACTGCAGCGCTGCCCCCTCGTGACCTCTCGTTCCAGGAGGGGCCATGGACACAGCGGGGAGTGACTGCAGCCCCAGCCTCCTGTGATGTCACGTTTTGAGACTCTTCTAAACGAAAAGTCACAGGAAGTGCCATAAAAATAAAACATCTTTAGGGATTAGATAGAGAATAGTGTAGAGAATTGTGTAATAAAGATAATTACAAAACTGGTTAGGGGGTAAGGATAGATAGTAAGAAAATACATTTGAGGTGCTGGAAATGTTTCCCCTATGGGAAGGAACATTGCAGGAGATTATGGGTGATATAGAAGGTGACTCTCTGCCCTTAAGTGTCCCCGGTCTATCAGAGAAATTGTACATTTAGGATACACATGCACTTACCTTTTGTCACTAATAACTCTCTCTCTCGCTCACAATAAAAACCTAAAATTATCAATAAAAGAATGAAAGAAGAAATTGTATTTTAAGGTCAGAAAATCAAATTCCTATTTTGATATTTCTGAAGAGTTAAAGGGAGAAAAAGAGTCAGTTATAGAGAAGAAAGGACCAGAACATAAAGGATTTAAGAAAAGGCGAATATAAGGTTCAGTTATGCTGAAATTGATGATAAAGATTTATGGCGATTATTTCCATATTTCTAATTATACCCAATTTATACATAACATTGTATTGTTCTCATCTATGGATGGATACATTGTAAAAGAGTTGGAGGGATAGATAGATAGATAATAGATAGATAGATAATAGATAGATAGAGTAGATTGTGTCCTTCTAGAGTGAAAATTACATTTGCGGCATTAGCCCAGTAGAGGCTTGTTGGTGCCCGCATAGTACATGTCCCACCAGCCCTGTAACTGCCCTTTAGAATAGATGGATAGAAAGATAATAGATAAACAATCACAGACACATATAGGGAAATGAGGAGCAACAGACACAAGAGATATAATAGGACATAAATCAGGAGCTAATATAAGCCATACTCGTCTCCACTAACTTCAAACCCTCAAAGGAGTTCCGTGCGGCGGTTGCTGATATAATGTCACCGTGATGTCACAACATTCCGTCACCTCATAACCAGCAGTGGCCGCAGCAACCGACAACCAATCCAGTATACATAACATGGTCTATCAAACCATCATGGACACAATTGTTTGTGACCTTAAATATAGAGCATTTTGTTACCATTTCAGTCATAGTTACATAGAATAAAAAAAGAGATCGCTCCATCAAGATCATCCTTCCTCCACCAGTTACACATTTTCTTTCTCTAGATTACTTACAATTAGTGATGAGCGAGCATGCTTGTTACTACTCGGTACTCGCACGAGTATCACTGTACTCGGTCTACTCGGCGGGGACCGAGTAATCTCGCGATACTCGTGCTGTACTCGTGGTCTTCATCCCTGCATGTTGGCGCTCTTTTGAGAGCCAGCCCTCATGCAGGGATTGGCTGGCAGACCACTGCAATGCCACAGCCCTGTTAGTTGTGGAATTGCAGTGATTGGCCGGCCTGCACAGCGTGACCGAGCCTTTATACCGGCGGGCGCGCTGTGCTCTGCTCACAGCTATCCAGACAGTCAGTGCAGGGAGAGGGTCGCTGCTTCAGGGAAAGGTTTGCGGCCCTTTATAGCTATTTCCGTAGCAGGGCTGCAAACAGTGTGACCAAAAGTCCTTCTCAGGACTATTCTAGTTGTATACAGGCAAGCAGGGTATAGCCAGGTCGGAGTACAGTAGCAGAGTCCTTCTCAGGACTATTGTTGCTGTATACAGGCAGGGTATAGCCAGGTTGGAATACAGGCTAGTGACCAAAAGAGTCCTTGTCAGGACTATTGTAGCAGTATACAGGCAGGCAGGCAGGCAGGGTATATAGCCATTCCTAGTGGTGACCGTATACCAGCCTTCATCATATCTGGGGCTGGTGTACACAGTCTAAAACAGTCCTGATAGTGTCAAACTTCTCAGCAATTGTGGCGTCCGTGCTTGCATTTAAAAACCGCACGTGTGTGCCTGTCGGTGGCAGCGTACAGGTGCACTTGTGTGCGTTTTTACCAAACTATTATATAACGCACAAGTGTAGTGTACAATACACGTCAGTCAGCAGTGGCTGATAGTGTCAGAGTTCTTAATTTTTGCTCCTAAAACCTGTGTTAGGTTCTTAGTGCGTCCGTGCTTGCATTTAAAAACCGCACGTGTGTGCCTGTCGGTGGCAGCGTACAGGTGCACTTGTGTGCGTTTTTACCAAACTATTATATAACGCACAAGTGTAGTGTATAATACACGTCAGTCAGCAGTGGCTGATAGTGTCAGAGTTCTTAATTTTTGCTCCTAAAACCTGTGTTAGGTTCTTAGTGCGTCCGTGCTTGCATTTAAAAACCGCACGTGTGTGCCTGTCGGTGGCAGCGTACAGGTGCACGATTTGCACAAACTTTGATATAACGCCCAAGTCTAGTGAATACACGTCAGCACAGCATTGCAAAATGCGCAAGGGCGTTGGCAAGGAACAAGGAAGTGGACGTGATGGTGGTGCAGGCAGAGGCCGAGGTCGTGGGCAAGCTCTAATTTTGCCACAACAAAGGGCCACATCTAGTCGCTCGCACGTCCTGTCCCAAATTCTTGGGGACCGCAGCAGTACACCGCTCTTGAACCAAGACCAGTGTCAACAGGTTGTTAGTTGGATAGCGGATAATGCTTCCAGTCAGATTGGCACCACCACAAACACTCTGTCTTCCACACGGTCAAGTGTCAGTAGCCGTGATACTGCACCGCACATTTCAGAACCTGATCCTCCTTCCTACCACAAGGCTGAGTACACATCCTCGGACATTAATGATCCCACACTTGGACACTCGGAAGAGCTGTTCACGTTTCCATTCGCACATTCTGGCCTCTCGCCAGCTCATGTTGAAGTGGGTCATGAGGAGATCGTATGTACAGATGGCCAAATATTTGAGCAGCCACGTTCTCACGAAGTTGGCAACGTGTCTCAACAAGGGGTGGACGATGATGAGACACAATTGTCAGGAAGTCAGGAGGAGGAGCAGGGTGCGGAAGAGGAAGACGACGTGGTGGATGATCCAGTAACTGACCCAACCTGGCAGGAGGATATGCAGAGCGAGGACAGCAGTGCACAGGGGGAGGGAGGCGTAGCATCCCAACAGGCAGTAAGAAGCAGGGTGGTGGCTCCAGGCAGAAGTCAGGCAACCGTTCCCCGGAACAACAACACGACACAAGGTGCCTGAACGCAGGCGCAAATACACTGCCAACACCCCACATGCCACAGTTCTAAATGCTAACATTTCGCGACTGCTTGCGCTGGAAATGTTGCCTTTTAGGCTGGTGGAGACAGAAGCATTCCGCGACCTGATGGCGGCAGCTGTCCCACGTTACTCGGTCCCCAGCCGCCACTATTTCTCCCGGTGTGCCGTCCCCGCGTTGCATAACCACGTGTCACAAAACATCACACGTGCCCTGAACAACGCTGTTTCACCCAAAGTCCACCTAACCACAGACACGTGGACAAGTGCTTGTGGGCAAGGCCGCTACATCTCGTTGACGGCACACTGGGTTAATATTGTGGAAGCTGGGACCCAGTCTGAGCGAGGGACGGAACACGTCCTTCCCACACCAAGGTTTGCAGGCCCTACCTCAGTCAGTGTTTCACCCACACTCTACAGCTCCGGAATGTCATGCTCTTCAGCCTCCTCCTCCTCCTGCGCATCCTCATCCACTGTACCCTCCACACCAGTCCCAAGCTGGAAGCAATGCAGCACTGCCTCGGCGAAGCGGCAACAGGCTGTGCTGAAGCTAATCTGCATAGGTGACAAACCCCACAATGCAGAAGAGCTGTGGACAGCTGTGAAACAGCAGGCAGATCACTGGCTCACACCTCTGAACCTAAAGCCAGGAAAGGTCGTGTGTGACAATGGCCGGAACCTGGTGGCGGCTTTGAGGCGAGGCCAGCTGACACATGTTCCATGCGTGGCCCATGTGCTCAACCTCGTGGTTCAGCGGTTTCTAAAGTCATACCCAGAGCTGTCTGATCTGCTGGTAAAAGTTCGCCGCCTGTCTGCACATTTTCGAAAGTCACCTACTGCTTCAGCCGGCCTTGCCGGCTTTCAGCGCAGTTTGCATCTTCCGGCTCACAGACTGGTGTGTGATGTCCCCACGCGTTGGAATTCAACTCTGCACATGTTGGTCAGGATATGTGAGCAGAAGAGGGCAGTTGTTGAGTACCTGCATCACCTAAGCCGTCGGGAAATGGGTCAAACTCCACACATAACACCTGAGGAGTGGAGATGGATGTCCGACCTATGTACCATCCTCCAAAACTTTGAGGACTCCACCAAGATGGTGAGTGGTGATGACGCCATTATTAGCGTTACCATACCGCTACTCTGCCTTCTAAAATGGTCTCTGCTCAAAACCAAACATGATGCATTGCAGGCGGAGCGCGATGAGTTGCAGCAAGAAACAGTAGTGGGTGTGGGTGATAACACACAGCCCAGCCTCATCTCATCACAACGTGCAGTGGAGGACTATGACGAGGAGGAGGATGAAGACATGGAGCAAATCTCCGGCCAAATTGAGGATATGACATGCACACCAGTCATATCCTCGGTTCAGCGTGGCTGGCCAGAGGACAGGGTAGATGAGGAGGAGGAGGAGGAGGAGGAGGACAGCATGTTCAGTCAACGTGTTGGTCAGGCTACTGAAGTCCTGGCTGTTAAGAGTCTGGCGCACATGGCTGACTTTATGGTAAGCTGCCTGTCTCGTGACCCTCGCGTTAAGAACATCTTGGCCGACAATCATTACTGGTTGGTAACACTGTTAGACCCACGCTACAAGGAGAACTTTATGTCTCTTATTCGCGAGGCGGAGAGGTCAACCAAAATGCAGCAGTTCCGGAAGGCCATAGTCACGGAAGTAGGCAAAGCATTCCCCTCACAAAACGCTAGCGGCATAGGTCAGGAATCAGTGGACAACCAAGGCGTACAGCCGAGAGAGGCACAAGTCCAATCCGCCAGAGGTAGGGGAACAGTCTTTAAGATGTGGGACAGTTTTCTCAGCCCCTCACGTACCACAGCCCCTGAGGTGCGGGGTAGTGCCACAAGAAATCCTAAGTTTGCCCAGATGCTCAAGGAGTACCTTGCAGATCGAACAACTGTACTTCGACATTCCTCTGTGCCTTACAATTATTGGGTATCCAAGGTGGACACGTGGCATGAATTGGCTCTCTACGCCTTGGAAGTCCTGGCCTGCCCTGCCGCTAGCGTTTTGTCAGAGCGTGTTTTTAGTGCCGCAGGTGGAATCATTACAGATAAACGCACCCGCCTGTCAACTGAAAATGCTGACAGGCTGACTCTGATCAAGATGAACAAGGGTTGGATTGGGCCAGACTTCACCACACCACCAGCAAATGAGAGCGGAATTTAAAGTTTGTAACGGGAATTTGCCATGTACCTCCAGTCACCCATGGGTACACACTTCTGGACTTTGGATAATCGCTGGACTGCTCCTCCTTCTCCTCATGCGCCACCATGATGACCGTTACAAGAGTTAGGCCTTTGTTTCAGGTATACCCCCAGTGGTAAATTTTTTCGCCCATTCTTTGCAGAATGGACATTACAACGACAGGAGACCCGCTTCTTTGCAATGGGAACAATGTTTTGAGGCCCTCATGCACGTCTCTATGCAGGGACAACGTGGAGCCTCCCAATTTTTGGCTGCCCTGCCAAAGGGCTATACTACAATAGACCCACTTCCTTCCAATGGGCACTTCAGGTTAACAGGCCCTCATGCACGTCTCTATCCAGGGACAACGTGGAGCCTCCCAATTTTTGGCTGCCCTGCCAAAGGGCTATACTACAATAGACCCACTTCCTTCCAATGGGCACTTCAGGTTAACAGGCCCTCATGCACGTCTCTATCCAGGGACAACGTGGAGCCTCCCAATTTTTGGCTGCCCTGCCAAAGGGCTATACTACAATAGACCCACTTCCTTCCAATGGGCACTTCAGGTTTACAGGCCCTCATGCACGTCTGTATGCAGGGTCATTGGTGAACCTCAAAATTTTGGACTGCCCTGGCAAAGGAAAATACTACAAAGACTCAGTTCCTCAAAATGGGCACATTAGACTCAGAGGCCTTTATGTACGTCTCTTCTCAGGGACATCGGAGTGCCACACAATGTTTTACGTAAAATCTTTCATGTATTGATCTCAAAAAGTAACATACATTAGCTCTATCTCACTATTGGGTATGTGCCCTTAACATTTCCGCCATGAAAAATCATTTTGGTGTCATTTTGGAAGGTTTTCTGGTGAGTCCGTAAAAATGGCGTAAAACGCGGACAAAATTGTTCACAGCTGTGACTTTTGAGTGATAAATGCTTCAAGGGGTCTTCCCCATGCTGTTGCCATGTCATTTGAGCACTCTTCGGAGACTTTTGTGCCATTTTTAGGGTTTCTACATGCTGCCGGTGGTCATTTCACAAAAATACTCGGGTCTTCCACAGGATAACATTGGGCTCGTTGCTCGGGCCGAGTACACGAGTATCTTGGGAGGCTCGGCCCGAGCTTCGAGCACCCGAGCTTTTTAGTACTCGCTCATCACTACTTACAATGCCTTTTGTTGTAATAAAAGCATCCGGCCCTTTTTAAATACTGATATAATATCTGACATTACTATGACTTGCGTTTGGGCATTCCATAGTCTGACTGCTCTAACCATAAAGAACCCTTTCCTATTTAGCTTCTGAAATCACCTTTCCTCCACACATAAGGAATCCAAAGTCCTTGGAAAGAATAAGTCATGTGTCAGTCCTATGTATTGACCATACATATAAATCACATCTCCTCTAATATGTCTTTTCTAAGCTAAACAAGCCCAACTTTTCCAATATCACACCTCATTCCGTGTAATAATTTAGTTGATGTCTTTGAATGGACCCTAGTTTACCAGTATCCTTTTTAAAATGTGGCTCCCAAAACTGTGTCCCATATTCTAGATGTGGCCTTACATGGGATTTTTTTAGAGGGGTGATAATGCATTGTATGCACTCTTTATGCACTCTAAAATCTTGTTTGCTTTTGCAGCTGCTGCCTGACATTGAGTGCTGCTGATCAGCTTACGAATAACCAGCATAGCCTAGTCCTTCTCCTGTTCTGTAATCCCTATTATTTTTCCATTTAATGTATATGCAGCAATAGGATTACTCCCATCTAGGTGCATGACTCTACATTTAGCAACATTGAACCTAGTCTGCCAGGTGTTTGCCCATGTAGATATAATATCCAGACACTTTAGTAATATACTGTTTTAATATTTTACAAAATTTTGTGTCATCAGCAAAGACTGACACTTTACTCTTAATCCCATCCACAAGGTCATTAATAAAAAGATTGACAATAATTGATTGTCCTTAACACAGATTCTTGTAATTCCCCTGCTCCCGGCATAGATTTCTGTGGTCCCCATTGCTCCCGGTATAGATTCTTGTGGTTCCCACTGCTCTCAGTATTGATCCTTGTGGTCCTCACTGCTCCCAGTATAGATCCTTGTGGTCCCCACTGCTCTCAGTATTGATCCTTGTGGTCCTCACTGCTCCCAGTATAGATCCTTGTGGTCCCCACTGCTCCCGGTATAGATCCTTGTGGTCCCCACTGCTCCCAGTATAGATCCTTGTGGTCCCTGCAGCTGACTATCCCATTTAGATAATGTACGTACCCCTCCACCAACATTGCAGGACCTACGACGACGTATCACACATGTGACTCGCCCACCCCAGGGCTAGGGGACACCCGGTGCCGGGCCGGACTAATCCGGTGGTAGTCAGTGGTGGCTGGGCCCGGCTCCGTGGCCCTGGTGGGTGTCAGTTGAATATGTGGCTGATGAGTTGAAGTTAATGTTCGTGACGCCACCTGTGGTATGCGGCTATTAAGCCGCCGCTGCTATGGGAGAACTCCGGGGTGATGTTATGGCAGCTATGATGTTACTGCTCCCCACAGGTGGAGCGATGCCCCGGGATACAGTTGGTGCCCGTGAAAGTCTATGGTGTTGTGTGGCTAACACGGTGCAGGGCCGACAGGCGAGGAAAGAACCAGGCACAAACAACAGTCTCTTTACCTTCTCCTCTTTTACTCTGGGAACAGTCCAGTCCTGGGAGACCGTTACAGGTGGTGATGGGGATCCGGTCGGCCTGGAAGTACTTGGGATGATCTTTCTGGCCAGCTGAGTATGAGGCCTACTCCTGTACTTTGCTTTGTGATGATAGGACCCTGCTTCTCTGAATCCAGCAATGGCCCTCTTTGCTGCTGGGACCGATGGCACGTCCCTTCTTTCTGTAGGTGGCTGCGCAGACCCTCTCTCTGGTGCTTCTCCGCTGGAGTCCACACCGGGCCCTGATGCTGCAGCTGTACCTTGGATGTTTCTGGGCCAGGGGCTTGCAGCTCTCCTGCCCTTCGGACTCGGCTACCAGGGGCGGATTTTATACCCTGGCAACCACAGACTCCGATGTCTGAGTCTCTCTGCTGCCTCTCAGCTATTCCTGCTTCTCTGGGCCAAGCTGCTCCAGCTCTAGGCCCCAGATTCACAGGACAGCTCACTCTGCGTCTGTTCACTTCCACTACTCCCTTCAGACTGGCTGCACTTCCTCCCTCTGGTCAGGTAGAGGAAGGCTCCCTGGAATTCCAGGTTCAGAGCTCCCCCTGCTGGCCGGAGGGAGAACTGTGTTGGGTGTTAAACCTGCTGGCCAATGGATCTCCCAATTACCTCCAGGCTCAGCATTAACCCTTTGGGAGGGCAATGCTGCTGTGGCGACCAGGTCCTAGGGCGCCACACTCCCCCTTAGTTAAATTCAGTACTCCCGGACTGTGGAAACAAAACATAACATGTCATACATTTCATCCCAATATGGGAGGCACATTATTTTTAACGTTACAACTTCAGACAGTCCAGTGTGGCTCCCTGCCGGGTGTCCATTACACTGCTCCATGGGGGACCCGCCGCGATCAAACCCCCAACGTAGGCTCTGGGCGTGCGTCAGAGCATTGATGACCCCACTCTATGCACGCCGGACGGGTTTTTCTTCAGGGGTGTTGAGCACACTGGTGCTAACTATAAACAATTTAGGTGTTGGCCACCCATAGTCCAGTGGCCCAATTGTCCATTTTCGCAATCACAAAAAAAAAAACATTTTGTACACGACATTACAGACTTTTCACATAACTATTTACATTCTAATAAATACTCTTTCTTTATATAGTTGATTCCCTATACCTTAGAGGGGGTTGTCCCCGAGTGCTGCGTTGAGACCTGCGTAGCTCTGGTGTTTGTCCCTGACTACTTAGTGTGTCTCCTATCTCAGCACTACCGGTAGGCCTAACCCCAATAGGTATGCATGATGATTGCCTATGTGGTCTAGGAGTCGCCAAGGGTATGACAGGTTCACCACTGACAGGGGGTTGATCCTCCTGTTCCACTGCTGGCGTGTCACCGCGTGTCGGGGCGGACGGTTCTTTGGGTGGATCCGGAACCTGTTCTGTTTCTGGCTCGACCAACTGTGGGAACGTCAGGACCGGTACCACTACGGCACCATTTATGCGGGTCCAAGTCTTGGGGAATTTGCCGAGGATCGTTTGTATCATCTCTTCCCCTTCTTCTCGAACTTCCTCCACTTCCCTTTGAACTTTGCACCGCTCAGGGCACGTCTTCAGGCGGTCTCTGGATATTGCTTGACAAGTCTTGCCTTCGTCCTTGCTTATGAGGCACACCTTACTGTTGTCAAAGTTGGAGGGGATAATGGTGTAGGGCTCGTTCTCCCACTGATCATCCAATTTATGCGTCCTCCGCTTCTTCTTGAGGACTTGTTCTCCAGGTGCTAAGGGAGTTGCTGGGGCCGTTTGATTGTACTGCTGCTCTTGTCTTGTTCTGGCTTGAGACAGGCTCCTCTCTACGCATTCCTGGACCTTACGGTACTGCTGCTGCCGTTCTGTATCCCAATCCTCTATTTCTTGAACCGCCTCAGGCGACACAGTCCCCATCTCAAAGTCTACAGGCAACCTGCCAGGTCTGGCTCGCATCAGGTAAGCGGGGCTGCAGTTGGTCGAATTTACTGGGATATGGTTGTACAGGTCGACCAGATCTGGCAGCTTCTCTGGCCATTGGTTCCTTTCTTCCAGAGGTAGAGTCTTCAGCATATCAATAACCACATGGTTCATTTTCTCGCACAGTCCATTGGTTTGGGGGTGGTACGGTGTTGTTCTGATTTTCTTACAACCGTACATGTTACAAAACTCTTGGAACACCTCCGCCTCGAACGCAGGGCCTTGATCGGTCAGTACCCTTTCCGGATAACCGTGAGGCCGGCAAAAGGATGCCTGGAACGCTTTAGCTGCTGTTCTGGCTGTCTGGTCCTTCACAGGCACTACTACCAGGAAACGAGAGTAATGGTCCACAATTGTGAGGGCGTACACATAGCCTGACCGGCTTGGTGTTAACTTCACGTGGTCCAGGGCCACCAACTCCAGGGGCTGCTTCGTAACAATTGGCTGTAGGGGAGACCTTTGGCTGGCATCATCCTTCCGCCTCAGGTTACACGGGCCACAGTCTCGGCACCACTTCTCGATCACCTTTCTCATGTGCACCCAATAGAACCGATCACGGAGTAGGGCCTCCAACTTCTTCCACCCAAAGTGGCCTGCGTTATCATGATAAGCTGCTAGGACCATTGGAGCATCCCTCTGCGGAACCACGATCTGCCAGACAAGTTCATTTGTTCGCCAGTTGACGTGTCTCTTGCAGAGCTTGCCTTGGTAGGTGAACAGTCGTCCCCTCTCTTTCCACAACTGCTGGGCTTCTTCTGGAGCATCTGGACCAAGATGAGTCTCAGCTTGTGCTAGCTTTTCTTTGACCAATCGCACCGCCGGGTCACCGTTCTGTGTCTCTTCCCAATTATGGTGGAGTAATGGGTTAACCGGGACCTCGTGTTGGCTCGAGCGCTTCACTCCCACAGCATGCTCACACTGGGAAACGCCCTGATGATGGAAAGCCGGTAACTCTATCTCTTCGAGTTCATCCAGGTCTTCTCCAGATTCGGGTAAGTGAGGCATTCTGGACAGCGCATCAGCATTGTTATTCTTCTTGCCAGCCCGGTACTTGATGGTAAAGTCAAAGTTAGACAGCCGGGCCATCCATCGCTGTTCCAACGCCCCTAACTTGGCTGTTGCCAGGTGTGTCAACGGATTGTTGTCCGTGAAGATGGTGAACTTGGCCGACGCCAGATAGTGTTTGAAGCGTTCAGTCACTGCCCAAACAATAGCGAGGAACTCCAGCTTGAAGGAACTGTAATTTTCTGGATTCCTTTCTGTGGGCCGAAGCTTCCTACTGGCGTACGCTATCACCTTCTCCCTGCCTCCCTGCACCTGGGACAAAACGGCTCCCAGGCCCACGTTGCTGGCGTCTGTATACAGTACAAACGGCTGGCTGTAGTCAGGGTAGGCCAGAATTTCTTCTCCCGTGAGAGCCCCTTTCAGCTGGACAAAGGAGGTTTCTAGTTGGCTGCTCCATTCAAATGGAGGGCTCTGCTTCTTAGCCTGCTTTGGCTGGCCCACCAGGAGATCTTGAAGGGGCGCTGCTATCTTGGTGAAACCATCAATGAACCTTCGGTAGTAGCCCACCAGCCCAAGGAACTGCCGCACCTCCTTTACCGTGGTGGGTCTTGGCCAGTCCTTGATTACGGTGACTTTCTCCGGATCAGGTGCCACACCTTCTGCGCTGACCACATGACCCAGGTACTGTACCTTTGGCTTCAAGAGGTGACATTTGGACGGCTTGATCTTCAGGCCATATTTTGACAAAGACTCGAACACTTCTGCTAAGTGCTTCAGGTGGTCTTCATAAGTCTTGGAGTAGACTATGACGTCATCCAGGTACAACAGCACGGTTTCGAAGTTGTGGTGGCCCAAGCAGCACTCCATCAACCGTTGGAATGTCCCTGGGGCGTTGCAGAGCCCGAATGGCATGCAGTTGAACTCGCAGAGGCCCATCGGCGTCGTGAATGCAGTCTTCTCCTTGTCCGCCTCTGCCACGGGAACCTGCCAATACCCACTGGTGAGATCCAAGGTGGAGAAATAGTTAGCTGACTTTAAGGCTGTTAGTGACTCCTCTATTCTGGGTAGGGGATAAGCATCTTTATGTGTAATGCGGTTAATTTGCCTGTAATCTACACACATTCTCATTGTACCATCCTTTTTCTTTACGAGCACTAGTGGAGCTGCCCAGGGGCTACAACTATCTCTGATAACCCCAGCCTCCTTCATTTCCCGTAACATTTCTTTGGCACGCTGATACTGTGCGGGGGGTACAGGGCGGTATCTCTCTTTAACGGGAGGATGATCACCCGTGGGGATTTGATGTTTAACCCCTTTCACCTGCCCAAAATCTAGGGGGTGTTTGCTGAAGACCCGCTCGTACTCCTGTACCACCCGGTAGACCCCATTCTTTTGGTGTGAGGGGGTGGAGTCGGTGCCCACATGTAAGTTTTGGCACCAGTCTTCCAGCTGCCCCTTGGAGCCCTTGTCTTCCGCCTGGTCGGACGGGATCAAGGGTTCCACTGCTTTGATGGTGTTGTTGCTGACAGTGTACAGTTTTGCTACAGTGGCGTACCGGGGCAATTTGGCTTCCTCCTCCCCACAATTCAGGACACGGATGGGCACTCTCCCCTTGCGGACGTCTGCTACCCCTCTGGCTATCAGGACTCCAGGCCTACTGTCTGAATACACCGGTTCTACCAAGGCATGGTAATCCTGACCCTTGAGGCCTATTGCTGCCCGACACCATATCAACATTTCACTTCTTGGGGGTATTGCAATGGGTAGGGGGTCACTTACCCTCACACTGCCAATTTCTCCTCCGGCCAGCTCCACCTGCTGCCTCCTCATCAGGGCTCTGATCTCCCTCTGTAGGGCACGCTGCTGCCCGGAGCTGGCAGTTTCAGACGCCTGCTGCAACAAAATTATCACTTCGGCAATACAATTTTCTATCACATTTGTACCAATGGTTACCAGCGGGTCAGATTCTTTGCGATCAATATCTACAATTATCATCCCCTGACATGGCAATTCCACCCGCCCCACTTTAATGGTTACTTCTTTATACCCAATTTGAGGTAAGGGCTGACCATTACTGGCCACAATTGTTAAATCATCATCTGGGCCATGGTCAATGTCTGAATCAGCCCAATATCTTTTGTACAGTTTATAGGGGATGGTCGTTACCTGGGACCCAGTATCCAGGAGGGCATTCAAAGGGATCCCATCCAGCACAATAGGAAGGACCGGTCGTCCTCCCACATACTTGCTGCGGCTGGGGGTTGAGCCGGGCTTCCTTACACCTGGGGGTCGGCTCCTGGCCCCAGGCTCGGCCCATTTAAAGGACAGTATCGTGCAATGTGGCCCGCCTGGCTGCAGCGGCGGCAAATCGGTTGTCCCGTTGAATCATACCGGTCTGTGTCTCTGCCTCGGGTCGGCGGAACCCTCCTCTGTCGCATCCATGGGACGTCATCTGGGCTGGAGGCCAACTCGATTTTTGCAGGCGATGGGGTCACTTGTAGGGACTGCACGATCTTGGCAAGGGCAGCTACAGTCTTGGTCAGCTCCTGGAACTGCTGTCTGAGCTCTGCAGTGGGATCCTTATCCAGGGACTGCGCCTCAGCCCCTGCAGTGGCTCGTGTTGCAGGCACCACCCCGGGGTACGTGATAGCAAGAGGCCGGAGGGGTACCGGGTCATTCGGTGTAGATTCTCTCAGTACCCGGATGGCCTGGTCCTTAAACTTTGCAAAGTCCAGAGCAGGGTTCTGCAGGACCATGATACGCAGCTGGGTCCTGTGGGCATCTGACAGGAGCCCCTCTATGAACTGCTCAGTTAGGAGTTTGTGTTCTTCACGTACACTCTCTGGGTCCACTTGTTTAACCGCTTTCAGGGCCTCCTGCAGGTTTAAGGCATAGTCCCTTATGCTGTCTGTGGGCCGCTGCTTGCACCCAAAGAATCTCATCTTTATCTCTGCTGCGGTGCGGGTGTCAAAAGTACTCTTTAGCTTGGCCAGTATCTGGGTTACTGTCCCTTTATCTGTATCAGGCCAGGACTTCACTTCACGCTGGGCTGCGCCGGCTAGCTGTCCCATTAATATGCCCACCTTCTGGCTCTCAGTCAGCGGATACACCCGGAATAAGCTGTGCAGGCTTTCTCTGAAGTCGCTCAAGGTATGGGACTCCCCGGAATACTGCGGCAGCCATTCTGCGCCCGGTATGTACGGCATGGTGATCGGCATTACCGGCGCTACAGCGGGGGATGGGGCGACGGCGACAGGGATCGCTTCGGCGGGCGCTGCGGCGTCTCGGGCTATGGCAGCCACCTGCCCTCCCTCTGCGTCGGACATCTTCCTCCCCCTTAGTGAACCTTACCAGGCTCCGTTCACTTTTCAAATTTCCTTCCGGGTCGCGCGGGGTTAACAGCGCTCTGCTCTGATGGCGCGCTCCCTTCGCGCTCTTTGTCAGGCACGCCCCCCTTCTTCCTGCGCTCAGTGAGGATAATGGCGGCGGCAGTTTTCAAACAGTGAAACACGCAGTAATACAGTCTTTAAAGCGCAATTATTCAGGCGCACAGTACCCGGTGGAACCGGGCACGAAATCCTGTTCGTGACGCCAAAAGTTGACTCGCCCACCCCAGGGCTAGGGGACACCCGGTGCCGGGCCGGACTAATCCGGTGGTAGTCAGTGGTGGCTGGGCCCGGCTCCGTGGCCCTGGTGGGTGTCAGTTGAATATGTGGCTGATGAGTTGAAGTTAATGTTCGTGACGCCACCTGTGGTATGCGGCTATTAAGCCGCCGCTGCTATGGGAGAACTCCGGGGTGATGTTATGGCAGCTATGATGTTACTGCTCCCCACAGGTGGAGCGATGCCCCGGGATACAGTTGGTGCCCGTGAAAGTCTATGGTGTTGTGTGGCTAACACGGTGCAGGGCCGACAGGCGAGGAAAGAACCAGGCACAAACAACAGTCTCTTTACCTTCTCCTCTTTTACTCTGGGAACAGTCCAGTCCTGGGAGACCGTTACAGGTGGTGATGGGGATCCGGTCGGCCTGGAAGTACTTGGGATGATCTTTCTGGCCAGCTGAGTATGAGGCCTACTCCTGTACTTTGCTTTGTGATGATAGGACCCTGCTTCTCTGAATCCAGCAATGGCCCTCTTTGCTGCTGGGACCGATGGCACGTCCCTTCTTTCTGTAGGTGGCTGCGCAGACCCTCTCTCTGGTGCTTCTCCGCTGGAGTCCACACCGGGCCCTGATGCTGCAGCTGTACCTTGGATGTTTCTGGGCCAGGGGCTTGCAGCTCTCCTGCCCTTCGGACTCGGCTACCAGGGGCGGATTTTATACCCTGGCAACCACAGACTCCGATGTCTGAGTCTCTCTGCTGCCTCTCAGCTATTCCTGCTTCTCTGGGCCAAGCTGCTCCAGCTCTAGGCCCCAGATTCACAGGACAGCTCACTCTGCGTCTGTTCACTTCCACTACTCCCTTCAGACTGGCTGCACTTCCTCCCTCTGGTCAGGTAGAGGAAGGCTCCCTGGAATTCCAGGTTCAGAGCTCCCCCTGCTGGCCGGAGGGAGAACTGTGTTGGGTGTTAAACCTGCTGGCCAATGGATCTCCCAATTACCTCCAGGCTCAGCATTAACCCTTTGGGAGGGCAATGCTGCTGTGGCGACCAGGTCCTAGGGCGCCACACATGCTTGTGCAAATGTGTCACCTACCATATTGCACAACGTGCAGGAAGATACAGTATGCTGTCCAGAGTCCAGATGTGCATTGCAGCTGACAGTGGCCACTTAAAGCATCAAAGTTAAATGAGCGCCTTATGTGTGACCAGCATTCAATGTTTTGGGGGGGGGGGGGGGGAGTCATGGGTTTCATATCATAGCATTTCTGTATGCAAGGTGTCACTTCATATTGAATTGATGATACCCTACAACTTTGTAATTCACTTTTTTTCCTCTATCTTGTTCTGTTTTTGAGATAAAAATGCAAACTCCATTGTTTTCCACCAGATGGCACTATAGGTGGTTTCATTGCATGGCTACTTTACTATACCTAGACACTACTTTTATGCCTATAGCTGTCGCCGTTCTCAAGTTAATGGCAGTGGACAGGATATGGGTGGACACACTGTATAATGCTATACAGCATACATTTCATTGGAGGTTACATATAAATATGCTTCGTATATGTAATATATATGCAAATAAAAATGTGTTCTGTAAGTCATGCAGACCGAAAGGGTGCAAAGATAATATCTGTTTAATATATTTTCATTGTCAAAAATAATAATATAATATAAAGTCATTTGTAAGTGTACCGCCCCAGCAGCGGTCGAACCGCTCGGATCCGGGTGTCACTGCTCGTGGCTCGGGGGTCTCCTGACCCAGGGGATCAGGGTCACTCTAAAATGTGATGGGGGTTATTTACAGGGGATTAGATAGTTCGTGATGCCACCCGTGGTGTGCGGTAATAGGGAGTACCACCGCTGCCGTTGGGAGTACTAGGGGTGATGGAATGGGGGCAGCCAGATGATGTTACCCTCCACGGGTAGGGAAGGCCCCGGGACTCTAGATGGTGGGATGGATTACAAGGGAGCGCAAGCTGCCCGGGCCTCGTTCCCCACTTTTTGGTGTGAAGGAGCTGTGCTCTCAGGGGCTCACGCTTGGGATTTCAGTGGGCTGCTTTGGTTGGAAAGCCCCATCCCCCTCGCTGCGCTAGTGCCCCCGATCTCTGTGCTTCATGGGTACAGTCCATAAAGGCCATATCCTCTGCAGGTTAATTGCCGGGTTGCTTGAAGCCTCTCTCCGACCTAGGGTCCAGTACCCTGATGTGCTTTCAGTCCCAGACCAGCTATTGTACTTGAGCTACCAACTGTCCTCCAAGACTAAGTCCAGGTACCCATGTGACGCCCTGGACCCCAGGGGTCACAGAATAACACCATACACACACACCCCCTCCCCCCGGTTAGGAACACCAGTCAAACAAAACCCTTGTTGCCTCCCTCCAGGGTCTGATGTCCACACCAGGTGGGGCGGAGCCAGGCGGTTGGCCCCACCCACCGAGGAGTTCACAGACCTGGAGGCGGGAAAAGTAGTCAGTTGAGTCTAGTGCAGTCAAGTTCAGGAGTTGAAGGGGAGAGGTGGAAGTGAGAGAGGAGAAAGTGTGTGAGTGTCTGGGTCGGAGCCCAGGCACAACCAGCAAGGTCGGCAGACGGTGGTGGCCGTCTGCAGGAGTTGGTGGAGGTCTGCGGAACCGTAGGACCGGGGTCGGGCGGTGGCCCGCCAGTACCGAACCGGGGAGCAGATTGAAGCCAAGCACCAAGGCAGGGTACTCAGACCCCGACTAGGCTCGGAAGCCGGCGTAACGGTCAAATTCTCTGATTGCGGTCTGGACCTCAGGGGTTCATTCCCAACCAAGTCCCGTCAGAAGGCAACAGCCCAACCCGTCCGGATAAGTGCCACTGCCAAGTCCGGATCCAAGGGCCAGCGCCTGCGGGCAAAACGGGCTCTCCCAACACGTACAAGCCGGGGAGCGGACTACCCGTGGGAATCCATACGAGTCAAACACTTACACATAGGTGCAGGGAATGACCGCTACCATCAATCCGTCCGGGGAGAGTGAAGACACCGCAGCCGACTGCGGGCCCCGTCCATCCAGCCGTTTGGTTTACCAGAGACTCTGTCCTTGTCTACCTGAGTGAGTACACCAGTGCCATCCAGCGCCGCGCTGCACCGCAATGTTGCACCCGCGTCCACGCTGCCTCCCCGCATCGGCACCTGCACCTATCCCTCCTCTCTACTCCCCAACCGGGGCCCCGGGACCAACAGCCCCTACCCACGGAGGGGTCAACACCTTAGCTGCTCTCCGCCATCGCTCCCGGGATCCCCCGTCACCAGCAGCGGTGGTGCCCACCATCACCACAACCCCGTGGGTGGCATCACAACCGACATCCCACCACCAAAACCTTCCATCCCCTTTTCACTTGTGGGCGAGGAGGCGCTGCTCGAGCCCCCGGGTCCGGCCCCGTGCTCGAGCCACCGAGGAGCAGAAGCACCGGACCCGAGCGCAAGCGGATCCCAGGCGAGCGGAGTTACCAACCCCTCCGCCCGCGACACCCAGTCCCAATACCCCACGACCAGACCACCGTCTGCAACCCAATCTACTTCTCCCCTGGGAGCTCCAACTGCCAGCTTCCCCCAAGCTCCTCACTGCTCGAGCGCTACTCTAGACTGACTTGTCACCTCCCACCTCCCTGCCTGACCCCTAGGTGGGTGGCCCTATTCCAGCTTAGCAGCCCACTGGTGTGCCTGAAAGGGTGTGGTGCAAGGTGTGATTGGGATTTTTGGATGCTGATGGAGGCAGTGCTGCAGGTTGGGAACCCAGAACCAAGAGGGGTTGAGTCCTGCACTGGGAGATAAAGAGTGTGCAGCACCCTGACGACCTGACTAGTCCAGGGGCGTCACATAGGTAAACCAGAAAAAGTGCTTGTGTCACGATTCTGCCACTCACTGTGTCCTGGACTGAGCGAATGACAGCTCTATAGAGTCAGGGGCGAGCTGAGCTGTCAGCATTGTGAGTGACAGCTCGGTCGTCCTATCTGTGGCTCTGGTGTAAACCCACCAAGAATAAGTAAGGGGTTAATTAACCTTTGGGCTATTCTAGCTCTGCTCCTTTCAAGTTGACTAGAGACAATTTTGGAACACATCATCTCCAATTTCAACAAAAAGTATGAATAATATTACTATATCAAAGGGGAAGGGAGATCAGAGAATATTCCCAGGATAGTTCAAACATTTTACTCACAGAGAGGCAGATTTGTTAAAACTTTCTCTTCTTAATGAAAAGAGAAATACAGTATATTATATTACTGCTTGAGACGGTTTTCGTCTAAGTTTCAATACTGTGATTACTCTGTGCACATTCAGCTTTCCTGCATCACTTTCCTTGCAAATTAACAGAACCATGCACAATATTGGTAATGGAAACCATCTGGGTTAGGCTGCTTTCACACCTCCGGTTTCTGCAATGCGGCACAATCCGGCACTTTGCAGGAAAATCGCAACCGTTTTTTTTTTGCTGCCGGTTACGTTTTTCCTGCATAGACTTTAATTAGTGCCACATTGTGCCGCATGGCCTTGCGTTCCATCCGGTTTTTGCCACATGCAGCAGATTTAGCCGATGCGGAACGTTGCCTGGCACGTTTTTTTGTGCGGCAAAAAAAAACGCATGGCGCCGCACCCGGCCGATGCGGCGCATTTTTCAATGCATGCCTATGGCGGCCGGATGCGGCGCGATGCGGCAAAAACCGCATCCGGCCGCCGCATGCGGTTTTTGCCACTGCACATGCTCAGTAGCATGCCGCAAGCGGCAAAAACTGGACGGGCCGCATGGGAAAAACGTATGCAAAGGATGCGGTGTTTTCACCGCATCCGTTGCATAGCTTGCACAGCCGGATTGAGCCGCACAGCTCACGCCGGATGTGTGAAAGCAGCCTTAGTGACTCCCTGTGCACATGGTCTGGTATCGGCTTAGTTACTCCATCTTCCCTCTGTATTGTGTGTAGGATCGTAGTTTGTAGAGATGTTCTCTCTTCCAATAATGGACCATTATTTGTGTCTGATGGTGAAAAAAAGGGAAGAAAAATGAGCATTGTCAGGTGTACACTGGCCTCAGTAACAATACATACATCAGGCAGAGGGAATTGTCTTATCATTTGTCATCTCATACTTTGTGAGCACAGAATGATACAGCAGTGTATATGAGCGGCGGTCAGCTGTGCCTACAGATAATGCTGGGAACTTGTGGACATAAAATCTGAGATGAAACAGCTCTGGGCACAAAGTGGAGAATCTTGAGACCTCACACATGGACAGATAAACCAGACTGAAACCATAAGCCCATAAATAAAATAAGAAAAAGAGCAGCTGAACAAGGCTCTGACTTTAACCCCTTCCCGACCCTTGATGTACCCTGTAAGTCTTGGAAGTCGATGCCTTCCCAGCCTATTACCCGCAACACACATCCGTTTAATTTGTACGTGTGCGGTACGTATTTGCACGTACCGAAGACACGTACACACGGAGACCCATGTTATTCAATGGTAGATGGCACACACACGTAAAATCACACGGAACGTGTGTCCGTGTGGTAAGTACTTGTGTCCGCTTTTCTACACGGACGACATGTCCGTTTTTGCCGGCAGCACGCAGGCACGGACCCGCTTTAGTCTATGGGTCCATGCCTGCACGTACCGCACACAGAGTATGTCCATGTTCAGCACGTTTCGTGCGTGTGCGTTTTTACACTAGCAATCTTATTTTTATTTTTTTTTAAATTAAATTCAGTATACTTACCTTTTTTTCTGCTGTTCTCAGTCATACTTACATTGGCGCTCGTTTTTTTTCTTCTGCCGGCTCATACCGCTCCCCGATCACCAGCGCGATGAGGAACAGCTGTGCAGAGAATACGCGGCAACAATTACTTTGAATATGCCGGCCGCTCATTAAACAATCTCGTATTCCCTGCTTTCCCCACCCACAGACGCCTGTGATTGGTTGCAGTCAGACACGTCCCCCACGCTGAGTGACAGCTGTCTCACTGCACCCAATCACAGCAACTGGTGGGCGTGTCTATACTGTGCAGTAAAATAAATAAATAAATAATTTAAAAAAAACGGCGTGCGGTCCCCCCCAATTTTAATACCAGCCAGATAAAGCCATACGGCTGAAGGTTGGTATTCTCAGGATGGGGAGCCCCACGTTATGGGGAGCCCCCCAGCCTAACAATATCAGTCAGCAGCCGCCCAGAATTGCCGCATACATTATATGCGACAGTTCTGGGACTGTACCCGGCTCTTCCCGATTTACCCTAGTGCATTGGCAAATCGGGGTAATAAGGAGTTTTTGGCAGCCCATAGCTGCCAATAAGTCCTAGATTAATCATGTCAGGCGTCTCCCCGAGATACCTTCCATGATTAATCTGTAAATTACAGTAAATAAATACACACACACCCGAACAATCCTTTATTAGAAAAAAAAACACTAACAAATTGCCTTGTTCACCAATTTTATAAGCCCGAAAAAGCCCTCCATGTCCGGCGTAATCCAGGATGGTCCAGCGTCGCTTCCAGCTGTGCTGCATGAAGGTGACCGGAGCTGCAGAAGACACCGCCGCTCCTGTCAGCTCCACGCAGCTAATAAAGGGAATAGCGCGATCAGCTGTATTCAGCGTTGGCCGCGAGTAACCTCAGTGACAGCTCAGCTGATCGCGCTATTCCCTTTATTAGGGCCCCTCATGTTATTCATCCTATTGTTATATACAGTATATGCACAAATATATTTTTGGGGCATTATACATATATCATTTATCACCTATTCATGGCATACATACACACATTATATGCACATTAATTCACACTAGCACGCTTATTCACAATATGTCCATCCAGGCACGCCGTCGGTAATCAGTACATTTTACACTGAGCCACTGAGCCACAATATATATAAAATAGCCCCCTATGATCTGATAAACACATCCTCTGATGAAGGAGACAAACGCGTGTTGGTGGCAGGAGACACGTGCACAGCCTGAAAGATATCAATACACAGGTATTTAATGAATGAAGTTTCTGTGGTTTAAACAATTTATATTAGTGGTTATGTAGCTCACTGAAGCTTTGTTGGCATCTCGTTCTTCTATAGAAGCAGGTACATGTAATATAGCACACTGATTGTTATATGAAGGAACTACACTTAGCATTAACACAGCATTTTATATGTATATTTATTTGTCTGTTCTGTATATGCACTTTATATCTTACAGGGTTAAAGTGCATCAATCACCAGGATTTGCTATATAACCTAAAGCCAGCGCTATACTGGCACTATCAGGCTGATTCTATACATACCTTTAGTGGTAAGCTTGGATGTATAATTTTTGAAACACAAGCAAGTAAAGCTTGTAAAATGAACAGTTTTTTTGATGGACAGCAGCTGCAGCAGCTAATAGTTGGGGAGGGGTTTGATATTGATTCCAGCCCCCCCTGTCTATTGTTCCACCCCTATTTATTATTTATTCTAATTCTATTATAGTGGCCTTTTACTAATGGTTGTGGCTATACATCATGGTGGCTAGAAGGACCTTGTTGACATCATACCCATATGACCAGAAGGGGTGTGACCTCAGCCAACATTGCTGATACCAGGAAGCAACATTATTTTTCTGTTGGCTGAGGCCCCAGCATTTCTAGACACATGGGTATGACATCAGCAAGGTCCTTCTAGCCACCATGATTCATAACCACAATCTTCTACACTGTGTGCCGAATTATTAGGCAAATGAGTATTTTGATCACATGATACTTTTCATACATGTTGTCCTACTCCAAGCTGTATAGGCTTGAGAGCCAACTACCAATTAAGTAAATCAGGTGATGTGCATCTCTGTAATGAGGAGGGGTGTGGTGTAATGACATCAAAACCCTATATAAGCTGTGCTTAATTATTAGGCAACTTCCTTTCCTTCAGCAAAATGGGTCAGAAGAGAGATTTGATGGGCTCTGAAAAGACTAAAATTGTGAGATATCTTGTAGAGGGACGCAGCAGTCTTGAAATTGCCAAACCTTTGAAGCGTGATCACCGAACCATCAAGTGTTGCATGGTAAATAGCTTACAGGGTCGCAAGAAGCGTGTTGGGCAAAAAAGGAGCAAAATAACTGCCCATGAATTGAGGAAAATCAAGCGTGAAGCTGCCAAGATGCCATTTGCTACCAGTTTGGCCATATTTCAGAGCTGCAATGTTATTGGAGTATCAAAAAGTACAAGGTGTGCCATACTCAGGGACATGGCCAAGGTAAGGAAGGCTGAAAAACGACCACCTTTGAACAAGAAACATAAGATCAAACGTCAAGACTGGGCCAAGAAATATCTTCAGACTGATTTTTCAAAGGTTTTATGGACTGATGAAATCAGAGTGACTCTTGATGGGCCAGATGGATGGGCCAGATGCTGGATCAGTAAAGGGCAGAGAGCTCCACTCCGACTCAGACGGCAGCAAGGTGGAGATGGGGTACTGGTATGGGCTTGTATCATCAAAGAACTTGTGGGACCTTTTCAGGTTGAGGATAGAGTGAAGCTCAACACCCAGACCTACTGGCACTTTCTGGAAGACAACTTCTTCAAGAAGTGGTACAGGAAGAAGTCGGTATCATTCAACAAAAACATGATTTTCATGCAGGACAATGCTCCATCACATGCATCCAACTACTCCACAGTGTGGCTGGTCAGTAAAGGTCTAAAAGATGAAAAAATAATGACATGGCCTCCTTGTTCACCTGGTCTGAACCCCATAAAGAACCTGTGGTCCCTCATAAAATGTGAGATCTATAGGAAGGGAAAACAGTACACCTCTTGGAACAGTGTCTGGAGGCTGTGGTGGCTGCTGCACGCAATGTTGATCGTAAACAGATCAAGCTATTGACAGAATCTATGGATGGTAGGGTGTTGAGTGTCATCATAAAGAAAGGTGGCTATGTAGCGCCCCTGAATACATCAGAGTGCTACAGGAAACTGCATCCTGTTCCCCCATGGTTCCAAGTTCCCAGAAAGCGGTGTCACCTCCATCAGCACCACAAATCCTAATTAACACCTCACATCATGACTTGTCAGACACACCAGTGGGTTTGTCCAGCTGGAAAAGGGCCATCCACCTAGGGGTCAGGCAGACTGGTGGGAGGGAACTGAAGGAGTCTAGTGAGAGCCCTCAAAGAGAGGGGAGCTGGGAGTGTGAGCTCTCGGGGAGCTAGAAGGATCGAGGTTGGGTTGCAGACAGTGGTCCGGGACCAGAGAAGTCGGGAACCGGTAGCAGTGACATTGGACAAGGGTGAGACGGGCTTAGTCTTGGGGGACAGTCGGCACCAGAAAGCCCAAAAGAACTGACCGGTACAGAGCACGATGGGGTACAGGACCCTAGGTCAGGAGCCGATTCAACGTCCTGACAATTAACCTGCAGAGGAAGGGGACCTTCAGGGACCTTCCCAGAGAGCTTAAAGACTGAGGGCATCAGCACACCGTGGGGGACAAGGTTTTCCACAGAAAGCAACCCATTAACCCTAGAACGCATACCTGGGGCCTCGCAGGCCTGCTAGGTCATTTGTTTTCTATGGTAGATTGTTATGCTTGCGCGTTCTAGGGTTAAAGTCCCAAGTGCCAGGCCTTGGGAGCAAATCTTCACTTAAAAACTGAAGAATGGGACCTTATAGTTTCAAGCTAGAGGGACCCACACGGACACGAAACTGTGCACGAAGGCAGGCTCTGGATTACTATGTGACACCTGTGGGATGGGGTACTTGGATGGGCTCCCCGCAGCGGCAGCAGCACACAGAGAATTTGGTTTACCTGCAGCGTGTGTGTCTCCTTTATAATCCTCATCCAGCACCACGACTACCCACAGTGAGTACCTTGGTCCCCCACACCCTGCGCTCCCAAATAACCACCAACACCCCTGAGCCCGGGGCCTTCCCTACCTGTGGAGGGACTAACATCAGCCTGCTTAACTCCATCTGCCCCGGTACTCCTTACAGCAGCGGTGGTACTCCCATTATCGCAACCCACAGGTGGCGTCACAAACTTCTCCCCTGTAAATATCCCCTTTTACGGATCAAAGTGTCCGCCAAGCCGGGTCCGGAAGACCCCCAAGAGCCACGATCCCGGATCCGAGCAGCCCGACTAACACCGGGGGGTACAGCTATATTGGTCACTAATTTTTGGGGATTTTGTTTTTGCATGTCAGAAATGTTTATTTCTAAATTGTGTGCAGTTATATTGGTTTACCTGGTGAGAATAAACAAGTGAGATGGGAATATATTTGGTTTTTATGAAGTTGCCTAATAATTCTGCACAGTAATAATTACCTGCAAAAATCGATATCCTCCTAAGATAGCCAAATCTAAAAAAGAAAAAACACTCCAACTTCCAAAAATATTAAGCTTTAATATGTATGAGTCTTTTGGGTTGATTGAGAACATAGTTGTTGATTAATAATAAAAAAATTCTCTAAAATACAACTTGCCTAATAATTCTTCACACGGTATATAATGGAATTAGCATAAATAAAAAAGGGAAGAGGAACAACAGGCAGGGGACGGAAATCACTATGCATACCCACCCCAGCTATAAGCTATTCGGCACCTGCTGCCAATCAAAAAACTGTTTATTTCACAAACTTTACTTGCTTGTGTTTAAAAAACTACTCATCAGAGCTGACCACTACAGGTATGTATAGGATCAGCCTGATAGTGCCAGTATAGCACTGGCTTTAGGTTATATAGGAAAATCCTGGTGATTGGTGCGCTTTATTATAACATTTTCTTTATTTATGTAAGTAGTTACATACTCAGGAACTTCATATGTTATCAGCAAGGCACTTTATTTGTATCCATTAGATATCATATTGACATCCTATACTTATCAGTGCAATATTAATTCTGCACTTTACCTAGTATAGTGCAATATATACTGTTCTGTGATATATTTATTTATTTATTCATACGGTCTGTATTATGGTTTCTCACAGTGGTTTGCATCCTTGTTTTTTATTTAATGTTTTAATATATTCAATAAAATGTAATTCTTTTATTTTACGTGTCAGTATGTATTCCGATAGAATAATACATGGGTATAGTGATACAGATCATTGGAATGATATTTATTATTTAAGTAGTCCAAAAAAAATCTGAAATTTGTATAAAAAAAAATTTCGCTTGTGTCTCTATTCTCTATATAAATTGAGCTGAGTGAGAGCTTGTTTTATGTGGGGGGTTTTTCAGATCAAAAAGGCAACAATTATCGACCAGTCATAATTATGCCATTTCGATTTTTTTCTCTTTACAGCTTTTATCGGTCAGGTTAATAATTTCATATTTTGATAGATAAGACTTTTACTGACACAGTATCAACGGGTTTGTTTTTTTATTAATTTTATTTCCTTACTTTTAATGGTAGGGAAAAAGAGGATGATTCAAATGTTTAAATATTTTTTTTTTTTTACTTTATTTTAGCCTCCATAGTGGACTTGAATTGGTGAATGGCTAACTGCTTTTACTATGTTACCATATTGCTAATATAGTAAAAATCAGGGTCTCCTATGATGACCAACCACAGGCTTGCCTTCACTAGAGTGCTATCAGGGCAAAAACGGCACCAGCCGGCCCATAACTGCCATGGCATCTCATTGGCACCCCATTATTAAGTTGTTGGGCTCCTATGGGCCAGAATAACAGCATGCCCCAAACCAGAATGTCTTAAAGGGAATCTGTCAGCAGGTTTTTTCACAGATGTGTCATTTATTGCCATGTGTGGTGTTGTTTACCTATAGTGAAGGTTTTATCACCTGGGATTAATATTGCTGGACACCATCAGTCTGACAACGCTCCCTCTCACTCTGATTAGCACATCTCTGTCTATAGACTTTGTACATAGAGAGCCTGGTGTGGACTAGTTAACTTTCTGAGCTCTTCTGCATTGCTAAATCAAAACACTCTATGTCAGAACTGCTGAAACTAGTAAAAAAAAGTTATACATTATTGGATTCAGAGTCTCTTAGCTTACATCATGCTATTCTCAGATAAGGTAGCAAAAACCTGCTGACAGATTCCCTTTGAATGTCACTGTCGGAGATTGACAGCAGTATTTGACAGATTAACATAGTGATATACCATTAATAGAGGCAGATAACAGGGCTGGTGGGGAAAATTGACTGGAAATTCACTGTGAAAGGATAATTCTGTGTGAGGGACTTTTTTAGAGGCATCACACTTGATTAGGGCTAAGAAAGGGGTATCATATTGGGTTAAAATACTGAGGAGCTACAGTCGAGGCACCATTTCTGTGTACGTGCCACATACTTATCCCTCTTCTTGTCTTTAACAGTAGTGCGGAATGCCCTTCTATGACCGTGACCCCGCCTTTGAATTGAATATTTCCTTCATTTATTTATTTATTTGTTTATTTTGGTGGGGGTAATTAGGACTTTTACTTTAGGGACCATTATTTCTAGGTATGGGTTAACTGCAGCAGTACGGTACTGTGTTTTTCCGAAAATAAGACCTCCCCCAAAAATAAGCCCTAGCAGGGATTTTCAGCATTTTCAGAGCAAGGCTTAAATATAAGCCCTACCCTGAAAATAAGCCCTAGTCGCAGTTCAATAATGAAGTGTCCAGGCAGCTAAAAAAGTTAAAGATACTGCAGGACACTTCATATTAGATAGTGGATACCCCGCAATCATACTCACCAGACACCGTGTGGGAGGCCCTACAGTGATCGCACACCTGCACACATGAAATCTCACACACACAATCAGATCTCACACACAATCACACATCAGATCGCACACACACACTCGCCACTTCCAGGGATACCGATTTCTTCTGGCCGGCAAAATCCTGAGATTCAGTGCGGTGGAACACAAGGACCTGCGACTGCGGATGGAATGCTTACAGGACCTGCGATGTGTAACTTCCTCCTATGTTTCCCTGTGGCTGGAGGCATTCTGTACCCCTGGATGTGGTGAGTGACTAGTGAGTGTGAGTGTGCGATCTGATCAGTGATTATGTGTGTATGTGTATGAGTGTGTGCGTGATCTGATGTATGTGAGTGTATCGGCTAGAAGCAGGGGAGGACGGTGTGCAGCATACCTCCTAAGAGGGCCCACCAGAGATCACAGGGAGGACCTGGGAGTCACGCAGATGTCCGGGGTCTGCTATGAGTCTCCAGGGAAGGGGGGGGTCGGCTTTTTGCGGGAGTAAACTTACCCCAACTATGTTTCTCCAAGAATAAGACCTATGCCAAAAATAAGCCCTAGAGCTTTTTGGGGGGCAAAAAAAAGTATAAGACAGTGTCTTGTTTTTGAAAAAACACGGTAGTAGCTCAGCCCGATCACTGCTGTTACAGGCAGATGTTGGCTGTGTGACACAGTTGTCTTCTGCCTTGTGTGATGTGGCCTCAGCTCCTGTCCTGACCCCTCAGCATAAATGCGCAGCCGACATTGAATGTACCTAAATGTCCAATGTTGGTAAGAGATTAAAATAATTTACTGTATTTTTGTTCATTTAGACTAACGTTCATTTGAAGTTGCTACAAATATATCTATTTAAGTTACCATTGGCTGCCGGATGCAGATTTTTAAATTTAATTAAATCTTAATTTTAATTACTTTAAACATAATCTTATCAGGTTTTAATTAAATCTAAATATCAGCAACAAAAAAATTAAATGCGTATTGAATTTTTTAAAGTTAAATTTGGTGACGACAGATGCTAATAACCTAAGTAACATATATTTGGATATGATAGGCATCAAACTGGAAGCTTTCCAATATTCATTTTTATGAAACTATAATATTAAGACAAACATTGAAATGTCAAAAAGAATGAATAATTCTATTTATTGATTCCGCTTAAGCGCCTAGTACATTACTTTCCATTAAAGGAGGCGTTTTAAAAGGTGTCTAAGTAGACTATAAATTCGACTCTACTCTTGCCAGTGTACTGAGCTATTTCATGACTACCAGAACCATATTACCTTGGAGGATTATCCTAGTAACTGAATAGAATTCCTGAAGAATTACCGTAGCTTCATACAATGTTCTCAGACCAACATAATACTAGTGAGTGCCATGCTGACTGCTTAGAAAAACCACTTTCTAGGGGGTTTCGTAACCTGGGAAAACTAATAGCCAGGAACCCTTGGTTTTTTGTTATTACCCCTATTATTTTATCGATGGGTTTAGGGGCTGGTTTATATTTCCTGGAAGAAAGAGAAATCAACAAGTTGGAAGACCTCTTCACTCCAGAGGGAGGTATCGCAAAGAGTCAACGAGATTTTATCAAGATGCATTTTCCCATGAATGAATCAGGCCAATTTTCTGCACAGAGACTGTATACAGCAGGAAGATTTGCTTCTCTTATTATTGTAACCACATCAAAGAATATCCTCTATAGGAGCAACTTCAAGGAACTTCTGAAGTTGGACTCAACGGTGAAAAACCTGACCTCAAAGTCTCATTTAAAATTTAGTCAACTATGTGCTCAAATAAATGGTCCCACCTGCCTTCCAGCCAACCCACTACTCACGTCAATGAGTAATAGTACAGAAGAAATCCTAATAACATACCCACTGCTGTCTAATGGGGAATATGGCGGACTGTACATTGGAGGAGTGACCCTAGGTCCTGGTAATCACTTAGAGAAAGCCCAGGCTCTACGGTTCTTATATTACCTGAAAGATGATAATGAAAAAATCCAAAATATTAGCTTGGAATGGCTGGAGTATTTCATGGAGTCTCTTCCTCATGAAATAGAGAAATTACAGCTAAAATCATTGAAGGTAAGTTATGGTATTGTTGTATTTTGTGGACTTTTTTTTAGTTTGTTTCAGAATGTCTATCAGTTTTGGTGATGGCACCTAGGTCATGCATTCCCCTGAAATGGATGTATTGGTTCTTTGGGTCTCCAGGGTTGATGATCTTCTACAAATGGAGGATTTGACCTCCCCGCTGTACGACAGGTATGAGCCCTTCTACAGGACAGGGTTACCCTGGCTGGAATTTAAGTGCTCTAACGACTATGATCATCAGCTGAGTGACTAATAGGGCTTGGCCTTCAGGCAGGATGTGTTCCTTCCCCTGGAGGTGCTAGTTCTCCCCCCCACCATTTTTTTTTTACCTTCCCGTCTTTCTTTTTTTTACCTCTTTCGCTTTTATATTCCTTTCTTTTTCTCTTGTGGGGTTCCTACCCTTGCTGATAGTGGATTGTGTATCTTTAATGTGACGTTGCCTTTCCCTCAGGCATTTACTCCCATTCTTATTTTATACCTTAAAAATGGACGACTTATGGGCTGTGAGGGACAATTTGAAGGGTTTTTATGTATTGAAGATGTCTGCTCTCAAAGTCTGTATATTTGGCTTTTGGTTGACAGTTTTCTGTTCTGTATAGATCTGTTTATAAATAATGGATTTAAAAAAAAAAAAGAAAAAAAAGACTTTCATTACTATAAATCACCCTATGAATTAGGAATGATAATAGAAAGCATAGGTGCTTTTTGGTTAAGTATATGTTCGTGACGTACATAAAAAAATAACATATAATACAGCGGGAGGGAAGGATCTTACTTGACATGTTATCCCCTATTCACAGGATTGGAAAGTTAATAATTGCTGGGTCCTATAGATAGAGCCCAGTCTGCAGGGCTACATCTTGAATGGAGCGGTGCTGCAAAACATGGTTTGAATTTCTATGGGACTGCCAGAAAAAGATGAGTATAGGGTTCTACTATTTCCGAAAGTTCCATGGGCTGGAGATTGAGCATTGACACCTCTGCTACATTCAAGGCTTAATTCTCCGGATCTAAAGCCCCATTCTCAATATACATGGGGGTCCCAGCTGTTGAACTTCTAATGAAGAACCAGTTATCGCTTATCATATGGATTGAAATATATTCAGGTGAGTTATACCGCTTCCTCGTGGTGCTCGAATCAGAAGACGGACTCCAGATATAATGTATTGTCAAAGATCGGCACACACTTTCGTCTTGTTTTTCTTTTTCAATTTATTTTCTTTAAGTCATCTTATACAATAGTGACGCGTTTCGCTCTAATCCATTGATCTTTCTCAAACTGTGAGAAAGATCTTGGATAAGATCGAAATGCGTCACTATTATATAAGATGACTTGATCAAAATAAATTGAAAAAAAACCAAGATGAAAGTGAGTGCCGATCTTTGACAATTCATTTTCATATGGATAGGGGATAGCTTTCAATTGTGGGAATACACCTGTAAATTTAGCAGTCCAATCCTGTTGTTCAAAGGGATGATGCTTTGCTGGAGGTTTCTAGCAGCAGCTTTCTCCATATTGAAAGCATATGACTTCTCAGCCGAACTTTAATTTGTATTGGGAAGTTGGGAAGAGACATCTGTCATCTGTATATATGGCAAATATAAAAAATTATCCTTTTTTGCATGACATACAGGTTTATCATTCAACGTCCATTTCTCTACAAAAAGAGTTTGAAGGAAGCACGGAAAGCGTCATCCCGTTATTCTCCATCACCTATGTGGTGACGGTGTTATTCTCTATACTATCTTGTGTCAGGTAAGTGAATTCTGAAACCCGAAGCTGAAGCTTATGACTTTTTAGCTGTCAGTGATATCCTATTCTCAAGAGATAAGCTAAAAGTATAGGATCAGCCGGGGTGAATGTACTGCACATATATTTTCATACATTCATATATATTGTAAAATATTCCTATTATTGGAGTCAAAAGAAACAAAGTACACCCCAATAAAAGCAAATGAGGTTTAAGAAATCCCACTGCTTCAGAATAAGTCAGCGTAGATTTATAGGACACAGGTGCGTCTTTAAAACATTTTGTAATATGTATATATATATATATATATATATATATATATATGATAATTTTGAACTGAACATTGTAATATTAATATTACTTAAAATCTTTTTTGCTTTGTTTTAGTTTTGACAATGTAAGAAATAAAATTTGGTTGACTACGATTGGAGTGATATCACCTGGATTAGCCATATTGGCAAGCTTTGGGTTGCTTCTACTGTGTGGAGTACCATTTTCCAGGACAGTTGCAAATGCACCCTTTCTTATTCTTGGTAAGAGAAATTTGGGTATTACAACAATTTTATTATGTGTACAAAATGGTAACAAAAACAATCAATTCTAATCGGTTCCTGTTAAGAGAACATTGCAGTCCATATTTTCTAAGAAACTGCAGAATGTAAGTTAGCTGCTTAAATGGGAAGCTGTCAGGTCCAATATGAACCCAGAACCACGAGCAGTTCTGGGTGCATATTGCTATTCCCTGCCTTTCTGTCCCAGCATCTAGTAGCATATATAATGAGATCTTTAGAAACAGTATTTCTAAAGATTATTTATGATATGCTAATGAGCGAAGGGACTAGTTGCAAGGTACTTAGTTTCCCCTGACTAGTCCGTCCTCTTAGCAAGTTAGCACGCCCACAAGGGCATGGTAACATGCTATTCAATGCCCATTGCCCAGTGTCATCGGCGATGACGTGCATACCTGTGTCCATTGTCACCGCATCAGACGCCAGGTTTAGGCTCAGTCAGTGAACATGAACAGAAGTCACTGCACCTCCAGGCATGCGCACTATGAAGCCGAGTGTACGCAACCCGGCTTCATAGAGTGCGCATGATTGGAAGTGTCGGGGACTTCTGATCATGTGCACTGAGCCTAAATCTGGTATCTGAGGTGGTAGCAATGGACACAGGTATGCGCGTCACCACCCATGATGAATAGCATGGGTGTACTAACATGCAAAGAGGCCAGACTAGTCGGGGGAACTAACGCCCTTCTGAGTAGTCCGTTTGCCCATTAGCATACCATAAAGGATCTTTAGAATTACTTTTTCTAAGGATCTCTTTATGTATGCTACTAGATGCTGGAACAGCTAGGCAAGAATTAGAAATATGGACCCAGAACTGCTGACAGGGTCCCTTTAAAGCCTTCATTAAAATTGTTCCATCACTTATTTAAGTGGGACTAGTGTGTATCTAATGTGTATGGGGGCCTCGAAGGAGAGAAGGATAGAACAGGCATTTAGATTTCCTTTCTTGTTCCCCAAGGAGGAAAAAGCCATTGCCACCAATGGACAACACAATACCACAGTGACTTACTCCCCTCTCCTCATTGAAAACACACGCACTTCAGTCTAATCCTTGAACCAGGATTTCAATATAAAGTTTCCTCAACATGGAGGAGAAAATTTCATTCTTCAGTGGCGGAAACCATTTATTAATGAAAGAACAGTGAAGATGTAAAATAGTCAGAAATCAATTTTTGCAGAAAAAAAATATCTCTTTGATTCTTAAAGTATCCATATCCATAAAACAATAGTGGGCCGAAGCCAAACTGTTGTTTATCTTGTCTATATGAGGACCATCCGATATTACCCTGGCAGATAACATTGAGGCGAAGAAGAATTGGGCATACTGAATTTCAACACATATTCTGTCCGTTCTTAGGGATGATAATCTGACACCAAAAATGTCTAAGAAGCTTACACTCCTTTCCATTTTAAGAACTCATACATGAATGTGTTTGGGAAAAAGGGTCAGGAGAACTAGTTACTGGTCAGATGAAAGCATGAGAGTCATTCCCTGCTCCCATCCGCGGGCCCGCGACATGATCGTGGGTCGCCGATGGGTTGTGATGACAGCCAGTGTTCAGCTAATGACTGCCATGTCTGTCATCATGATTCTTCTGTGAACATCATAGGAGATCGTTATTTCCGCTATATAGAGCGGTGCTGATGCTAATGCACTGTTCTGTATAACAGAAGCGATCAGTTGATCGCAGCTTCAAACTCCTTAAGAAGACTAGTAAAAACAGTATACAATTAAAAAAAAGTTTTAAAAACTGTGAAAAACCATTAAAAAACACAAAAATTTACATCACCCCCTTTTGCTCCATTGAAAATATAACAATATTTTTTATGAAAATGCACATATTTGGTATTGCTATGTTCACAAATGTCTCATCTATCAAAATATAAGATAAATAAAGATAATAAGATAATATAAGATAAATAAATCAAATAGATAGAGTAACAAACAAAATCTAAACGCCAGAATTAGTTTTTTTTGCCAACCGCAACATTACAATAAAATACAATAAGTGGTGAAAAACATTTCATCTATCCAAAAATGCTATCAGTAAAAACATCAGCTCAGTGCACAAATAATAAGCCCTCACCTAGTCCCAGATCCAAAAAAAAATAAAAAAAAGTTACTGTTCTCTGAAAATGCTAAATTGCCCATGTAGTAATGTGCCCCAGCCTTTTCCCCTTGTAGTAATGTGCCCCATTTTGGTCCCTTTGTAGTAATGTGCCCCATCCTTGTCCCCTGTAGTAATGTGCCCATCATTGTGCCCTGTAGTAATGTGCTCCATCCTTGTTCCCCCTAGTAGTAATGTGCCCCAGCCTGGTCGATCTTGTAGTGATGCCCCATCCTGGTGCCTTTGTAGTAATGTCCCCCATCCTGTAGTAATGTGCCCATCCTGATGCCCTGTAGTAATGTGCCCATCATTTAGTAATGTCGTTAGTCCTGTCCCTTCTTGTCCCCTATTATGCTGATGTTCACATACACACATATTCTCACCTGTTCTCTGTTCCTGTGGTGTCCTCTTACCTACTTCTTGCGGACCGCAGACACATAGACCACTAAATGATCTTTTCCAATGCGCGGGGCCACTGCTGCCATCATCGCTTTACTGCAGTTGAATGGTTTGCAGTGCCACAAAGCATTCAACTGCAGTAAAGCAATGATGGCAGTGGCGGCACCATGCACCGGACGCAATCATCGAGAGGTGCTTCTTGCGGACAGCAGCACAAAGACCTCTGCTTGATTGCATCTGTTGCAGGGGGCTGCCGCTGCCATCAGTGATGTACTGCACTTGAATACTTTGCGGCAGCGCAAAGCATTCAACTGCAGTAAAGTGATGACGGCAGATGACAGCGTCTGCTCTGTGCATCAGACGCGATCATGGAGGGGTCTATGTGCCTGCACACAGCAAGAAGCAAGTAAGAGGACACCACAGGAACAGAGGACAGGTGAGGATGTTTTTTTGTGCGACCCTCAATTGAGTATAAGCCTAGGGGGGCATTTTCAGCATAAAAAAATAAGCTGAAAAACTTGGCTTATACTTGAGTATATACGGTAGATATTTATATTTATAGTTAATTTATTTGGCATTTCTTATATGGCACCAACATACTTTACAAACAGTAAACATAATGGACCCACAATTGAATACCCTATTTTCTAGTACACAATCCCAGGATTACAATTGCAGTAACACAGTAGTTGCTTTTGATTTTGTCTTGCATAGGAGTCGGGGTGGACAATATGTTCATTATAATCTCCTGTTGGCAGCAAACAAAGGTGAAGAGTACAATTGAAGAACGTATGGCTGACACATACCAAGAAGCAGCAGTTTCCATCACCATCACCACGCTTACGGATGTACTCGCTTTCTACATTGGTATTATGACTCACTTTCCCTCCGTGCAATCATTCTGCATCTACTCAGGAACTGCCCTAGTTTTTTGCTACATCTACTGCATAACTTTCTTTGGAGGAATACTGGCTTTGAATGGGATACATGAAAACAAAAACAGACATTGGTTAACGTGTATGAAAGTGACTGATAAAAAAGACGATAAAAGGAGCCTTTGGTATAATGCTTGTTGTGTTGGGGGAGCGTATGACACAATTCGGGAAACAGAAACTGAACACCCGATAACTGTATTTTTCTATAAGTACTACGGACCTCTTCTTACAAAACGATGGGCAAAAGTATTGGTGTTAGTTTTGTATCTGTTATACTTATCAGCCAGCATTTATGGAAGCATTCAGATACAAGATGGCATCGATATTCGAAATTTGGCAAATGCCGATTCTTCCTTAACCCACTTTTACGATGTAGAAGCTTTATATTTTTCTAAGTATGGTCCAAGAATTATGGTGGTGGTGACTAATGAAGCAGATTACTGGGATATAAAAACAATGGAGGTCATTGAAGCTTGTATGCAAGAGTTAGAAAAGAACCACAATATAGCCAAGGAATATACAGTGTCTTGGTTGAGAACATATCAGGATGTAGCTAAAGTGGAAAATTTGAACATAACCACTAAGGGGAATTTCATTAAACATTTAAATCATGTGTATCAAAATTTTTCGCAATATAGGCAAGATATCATAACTAATGGACATGAGATTGAGACATCAAGGTTCTTTATCCAGGCCATTAATATAATTACCCTGAATGATGGTAAAAATATGTTAACCCACTTACGAGATGTCACAACTAATTGTGGCATTGAAGTATTTGTCTATCACCCATTATTTATTTACTTGGACCAGTATATCGTAATAATTCATAACACTATTCAAAATATCGTAGTCGCCACAGTGGTCATGTTGGTCATTTCGGTTCTGTTCATCCCAGACCCATTGTGTGCCTTGTGGGTAACATTTGCAATTGCATCCATTATAGTTGGTGTGACAGGCTTCATGTTTTTCTGGAAAGTCAACTTAGATTCTATATCGATGATAAATCTTGTCATATGTATAGGGTTTTCGGTCGACTTTTCAGCTCATATCGTATATGCAAGTGTTTCCAACAGGAAACCAAATGCCAACCAGAAGGTGATCGATGCCCTGCATGTTCTGGGTTACCCTATTGTACAAGGCGTTCTGTCAACAATTTTAGGAATTGCTGCCCTTTCTGTGGCACAAAACTATATATTCAAAACTTTTTTTAAGATCATGCTCCTTGTGATCACATTTGGTGCCCTACATGGGTTGCTATTTATACCTGTTTTTTTGATGACAGTAGGAGCCTGCAGAAAATCAGGTAATGGCGAAGAAGAGCCCAAATATGATGAAAATAAGGATAAAAAAGTTTTGCCACCTGCAGTTATTTACAAGGCTCAACCGTTAGCAGCTGATAACCAAATGAGAAGACCGGAAGTGAGTTTACCAGGATATGTCATTTCAACATCCAATGTAAAGGACTACAGTAGTCCTGACGGTAACTGCTTCTGTATGAATTGGCAGGGAAGTGTCTACTCTGTACTTCATCAAGATGTTCAAAAAAAGGGCAATGAAAATGCAAACGAACTTGTGGAATATAGAAGGAGAATGCTACAAGTTTATCTGGAACGTGAAACTGACCAGAAATACCACTAAATGCCATTGGTAACACATACACACAAGTAAAGGCCTCCTAGGGCTAAAAAACCTCCATCGAATTCTGCAATTATATTGATGCTTTTGTATGAAGTTTGTAATAAACTGAAAATAATGTACTATTTTTATATTCCGTAATAGCCTGGAAGTCTAGGGTTTCAATTAACTCTATCAAGTACCTTCTAATCTTATGGTTTAACAGTGTATAAAGTATTCTAATAATAGTTGCACTCAAGCAAAAAGGATAAAAAGAAGCTTTTTCCCCTCTTGGTTGAGTGCAACCGTTATTGTGATAGTACAGTCATATGAGAAAGTTTGTGCACCCCTATTAATGTTAACCTTTTTTCTTTATAACAATTTGGGTTTTTTCAACAGCTATTTCACTTTCATATATCTAATAAGTGATGGACTGAGTAATATTTCTGGATTGAAATGAGGTTTATTGTACTAACAGAAAATGTGCAATCCGCATTTAAACAAAATTTGACCGGTGCAAAAGTATGGGGATCCTTATCAATTTCTTGATTTGAACACTCCTAACTACTTTTTACTGACTTACTAAAGCACTAAATTGGTTTTGTAACCTCATTGAGCTTTGAACTTCATAGGCAGGTGTATCCAATCATGAAAAAGGTATTTAAGGTGGCCACTTGCAAGTTGTTCTCCTATTTGAATCTCCTATGAAGAGTGGCATCATGGGTTCCTCAAAACAACTTTCAAATGATCTGAAAACAAAGATTATTCAACATAGTTGTTCAGTGGAAGGATACAAAAAGTTGTCTCAGAAATTGAAACTGTCAGTTTCCACTGTGAGGAACATAGTAAGGAAATGGAAGAACACAGGTACAGTTCTTGTTAAGCCCAGAAGTGGCAGGCCAAGAAAAATATCAGAAAGGCAGAGAAGAGGAATGGTGAGAATAGTCAAGGACAATCCACAGACCACCTCCAAAGACCTGCAGCATCATCTTGCTGCAGATGGTGTCAATGTGCATTGGTCAACAATACAGCGCACGTTGCACAAGGAGAAGCTGTATGGGAGAGTGATGCGAAAGAAGCAGTTTCTACAAGCACGCCACAAACAGAGTCGCCTGAGGTATGTAAAAGCACATTTTGACAAGCCAGTTATATTTTGGAAAAAGGTCCTGGGGACTGATGAAACAAAGATTGAGTTGCTTGGTCATACAAAAAGGCGTTATGCATGGAGGCAAAAAAAACACGACATTCCAAGAAAAGCACTTGCTACCCACAGTAAAATTTGGTGGAGGTTCCATCATGCTTTGGGGCTGTGTGGCCAATGCCGGCACTGGGAATCTTGTTAAAGTTGAGGGTCGCATGGATTCAACTCAGTATCAGCAGATTCTTGACAATAATGTGCAATAATCAGTGACGAAGTTGAAGTTACGCAGGGGATGGATATTTCAGCAAGACAATGATCCAAAACACCGCTCCAAATCTACTCAGGCATTCATGCAGAGGAACAATTACAATGTTCTGGAATGGCCATCCCAGTCCCCAGACCTGAATATCATTGAACATCTGTGGGATGATTTGAAGCGTGCTGTCCATGCTCGGCAACCATCAAACTTAACTGAACTGGAATTGTTTTGTAAACAGGAATGGTCAAATATACCTTCATCCAGGATCCAGGAACTCATTAAAAGCTACAGGAAGCAACTAGAGGCTGTTATTTTTGCAAAAGGAGGATCTACAAAATATTAATGTCACTTTTATGTTGAGGTGCCCATACTTTTGCACCGGTCAAATTTTGTTTAAATGCAGATTGCACATTTTCTGTTAGTACAATAAACCTCATTTCAATCCAGAAATATTACTCAGTCCATCAGTTACTAGATATATGAAACTGAAATAGCTGTTGCAAAAACCCAAATTGTTATAAAGAAAAAAGGTTATCATTAATAGGGGTGCCCAAACTTTTTCATATGACTGTATATGTTATGTTCGGTATACACCAGGTTAGATCTTCAGGTTAGAAAGTGAAGGTAGTTTATTTATTTTTATAGTATCTAAAGTGTCTAAATAACTAGTATCCATTTATAATCTGCTTTGAAAAAACTTTGTTCAGTTTACTTAAATACAATACTTAATAGTAATAAAACTAACACGATGCAAAAAAACACAATAAAGGTTACTACATCGCAAAAGCTAAAATTGCAGAATCATTGCTGAATCGTTTTCTTCTAGTAGGTTCTTTATTTATTGTATATGCAATAAAAATAAAACTATTACTGTTTCAAAGAAATTAAAAAAAAAATTTCAATGTTTCACTGAGTTTTTGTTGGTAATAAATAATATTATATTATATTAACACATGAGAAACTGGTCTTTGAATGGGTAAATGATATTTGCAAAGTCATTACACAGAATATTACAGCTGACAATTTTCTGTACATGTTCCAGTGATTAATACAAAGCTTCCAACCAAAAACCCTTGAATTTCCTTTGAACTTGGTTTAGGGTCACTTGGTAGACAGCAAATATTAAGAGTGTTCAAACAAGAAGGCAAAGCTGTCAAAAACCTCAGGTATACCAAAGGCTGACAAATATGGAAAGTCATGCTAAGCTTGTTCTCAAGAAGGATTATGATTAGGGTTTCCTTAGGAGAGCAAATATGTTTCAAGGATAAGTTATTGTTAAAAAAGTTGGGAGTCATTGGTCTTAAATGTAGAGTAGAGCAAAGGCCACTTTACACACAGAGATAAATCTTTGGTAGATCTCTGGTTGCAGTGAAATCATGGACATATTGTTCCATTTGTACACAGCCACAAACCTGGCACTGATTGTCCACAATTTCACTGCAACCATAGATCTGCCGCAGACTTTGTGTGTAAAGTGGCCTTTAAGCAAACTAATTTACAGGAGCCTAGTGCAATGGCCACAATGGTAGTCCAGAGCACTGCAAAGGTACCTCTACCTACCGCCCATATGATCAGTAGGCCCATTGTCAAAGTTGCAATGCTATGCACACTATCAAATTCCTGTCCAGCAACTAAAGTGGCTGACAGACCGGAGTCTTGTGAATCTTTTTGTTCAGCTGTACTCTAGCGTGATTGGCCCAAATTCATCAAGATTGGTGTTTTTCTACGCCACCACTGCCTACATGGTAGCCAGTGATGTAGTTGATTACAGCAGCCAAGGGCTGATTTGATATCTAGGGCAGTGGCACAGGGTCTTTTGCAGAGTGCATAGATTAGACTATGAGATTTATATATAGATCTACTAATCTATAGTGCTAAACTGCAATTCCTAATAAGATCTTACATTAACTGGTAAGCACTTTAGTTGTCATATTCAATATAAACTAGGATTCTTTTACATTATACAGTCATGGCCAAAAGTTTTGAGAATGCTACAAATATTAATTTTTACAAAGTCTACTGCTTAAGTTTTTCTAATGGCAATTTGCATATACTCCAGAATGTCATAAAGAGTGATCAGCTTAACAGCAATTACTTGCAAAGTCAATATTGGCTAAGAAAATGAACTTTAACCCCCAAAACACATTTCAACATCATTGCATTCCTGCCTTAAAAGGAGCAGCTAACATTGTTTTAGTGATTTTTCCATTAACACAGGTGTGGGTGTTGATGAGGACAGGGCTGGCAATCAATCAGTCATGATTAAGTAAGAATGACACCACTGGACACTTTAAAAGGAGGCTGGTGCTTGGTATCATTGTTTCTCTTCAGTTAACCATGATTATCTCTAAAGAAACACGTGCAGCCATCATTGCTCTGCACAAAAATGGCCTAACAGGGAAGAGTATCGCAGCTACAAAGATTGCACCTCAGTCAACAATCTATCACGTCATCAAGAACTTCAAGGAGAGAGCTTCCATTGTTGCCAAAAAGGCTCCAGGGCGCCCAAGAAGGACCAGCAAACGCCAGGACCGTATCTTAAAACTGTTTCAGCTGCGGAATCGGACTACCAGCAGTGCCGAGCTAGCTCAGCAATGGCAGCAGGCTGGTGTGAGTGCTTCTGCACGCACTGTGAGGCGGAGACTGCTTGAGCAAGGCCTGGTTTCAAGGAGGGCAGCAAAGAAGCCACTTGTCTCCAGAAAGAACATCAGGGACCGACTGATATTCTGCAAAAAATACAGGGAGTGGATTGCTGAGGACTGGGGTAAAGTCATTTTCTCAGATGAATCCCCTTTTCGATTGTTTGGAACATCTGGAAAACAGCTTATTAGGAGAAGAGGTGAGCGCTACCACCAGTCTTGTTTCATGCCAACTGTTAAGCATCCTATAACGATTCATGTGTGGGGTTGCTTCTCAGCCAAGGGAATCGGCTCACTCACAGTCTTGCCTAAAAACACAGCCATGAATAAAGAATGGTACCAGAATGTCCTCCAAGAGCAACTTCTCCCAACTGTCCAAGAGCAGTTTGGCACCCAACAATGCCTTTTCCAGCATGATGGAGTACCTTACCATAAAGCAAAGGTGATCACTAAATGGCTCATGGAACAAAACATAGAGATTTTGGGTCCATGGCCTGGAAACTCCCCAGATCTTAATCCCATTGAGAACTTTTTTATTATTATTATTATTATTATTTATTATTATAGCGCCATTTATTCCATGGCGCTTTACAAGTAAGAGAGGGTATATGTACAACAATCATTAACAGTACAAGACAGACTGGTATAGGAGGAGAGAGGACCCTGCCCGCGAGGGCTCACAGTCTACAGGGAATGGGTGATGGTACAATAGGTGAGGACAGAGCTGGTTGCACAGTGGTCTACTGGACTGAGGGCTATTGTAGGTTGTAGGCTTGTTGGAAGAGGTGGGTCTTGAGGTTCCTCGTGAAGCTTTCCACGATAGTGGAGAGTCTGATGGGCAATCATCAAGAGACGGGTGGACAAACAAAAAACAACAAAGTCTGGCAAAATGCAAGCATTGCTTATGCAAGAATGGACAGCTATCAGTCAGGATTTGGTCCAGAAGTTGATTGAGAGCATGCCAGGGAGAATTGCAGAGGTCCTGAAGAAGAAGGGTCAACACTGCAAATATTGACTTGCTGCATTAACTCATTCTAACTGTCAATATAACCTTTCGGTACTCATAATATGATTGCAATTATATTTCTGTATGTGATGTAAACATCAGACAAACACAATTAAAAACCAGAGGGCAACAGATCATGTGAAAATATAATTTTGGTGTCATTCTCAAAACTTTTGGCCATGACTGTGTATATATATATATATATATATATATATATATATATATATATATACACATACATACCCTGTTTCCCCGAAAATAAGACACTGTCTTATATTTTTTTTTGCCCTGAAAAAAGCACTAGGTCTTATTTTCGGGGGGTGTCTTATTCTCGCTCGAGGAGACATGGTTGGGGGTAAGTTTACCCCCCACAAAAAGCAGGTCCCCTCCCATCCCAGGATCGTCATACTTACCAGCCCTGGGCGTCTGTATGGCTCCCAGATCCTCCTGTGATCTCCCAGCAAGTATGCTGCACGCCTCCCCTGCGTCTGGCTGATATCAGATCACACACACACACACTTATGCACACATCACTTCTCCCTGTGCTCTCCGGTGGGTGGTCCAAGCAGCTGTGCTGCATGCCGTCCTCCTCTGCCTCCTGTCGACACTCACAGATCCGATCGCATACATTCACACACACACACACTCACACATCAGACAGCATACACGCACACATCTGTTCGCATACACTCACACACACACACTCACAATATCGCACATATGCGCGCACACACTCACAACATCCGGAGATACCACATGCTTCCGGCCATGTGATCCTTTGCAGGTCCTGGAAGATCACTGCACACACAGTGAACAGTATCACCGTCGAGAAGCAAGCGATATTGCTGGATGTGGTGAGTGTGTGGATACGATCTGTAGTGTGTGTGTGTGATGTGTGTGTGCGTGTGTGTTCTGCTGCAGGACCTTGATGCGCTCACCTGCTCCCGGTCGGCGTCTGGTTAGTATGATTGGGGGTCTTCTTTCTTATGTCTTCTTTCTTCTGGGGGTGCCCGCTGCCTATAAAGAAGTGTCCTGCAGTGTCTTTAACTTTTTCACCGCTGCATGACACTTCATTATTGACCATGGCTAGGTTTTATTTTCAGGGGATGTCTTATATTAAAGCTTCCCTGAAAACTCCTGGGAGGTCTTATTTTCGGGGGAGGTCTTATTTTCGGGGAAACACGGTATATATATATATATATATATATATTTTCTATATTATACAGGGTATATATATATATATATATATATATATATATAGTACAGACCAAAAGTTTGGACACACCTTCTCATTTAAAGAGTTTTCTTTATTTTCAGGACTCTGAAAGTTGTAGATTCACATTGAAGGCATCAAAACTATGAATTAAAACATGTGGAATGAAATACTTAAAAAAGTGTGAAACAACTGAAAATATGTCTTATATTCTAGGTTCTTCAAAGTAGCCAACTTTTGCTTTCATTACTACTTTGCACACTTTGCACACTCTTGGCATTCTCTTGATGAGCTTCAAGAGGTAGTCACTGGAAATGGTTTTCCAACAGTCTTGAAGTAGTTCCCAAATATGCTTAGCACGTGTTGGCCCTTTTACCTTCACTCTGCCGTCCAGCTCACCCCAAACCATCTCGATTGGGTTCAGGTCTGGTGACCGTGGAGATCAGGTCATCTGGTGTAGCACCCCATCACTCTCCTTCTTAGTCAAATAGCCCTTACACAGCCTGGAGGTGTGTTTGGGGTCATTGTCCTGTTGAATAATAAATGATGGTCCAACTAAACGCAAACCGGATGGAGTAGCATGCCGCTGCAAGATGCTGTGGTAGGCATGCTGGTTCTGTATGCCTTCAATTTTGAATAAATTCCCAACAGTGTCATCAGCAAAGCACACCCACACCATCACACCTCCTCCACCATGCTTCACGGTGGGAACCAGCCATGTAGAGTCCATCCGTTCACCTTTTCTACAAAGACACGGTGGTTGGATACAAAGATCTCAAATTTTGACTCATCAGACCAAAGCACAGATTTCCACTGGTCTAATGTCCATTACTTGTGTTCTTTAGCCCAAACAAGTCTCTTTAGCTTGTTGCTTGTGTGACGCCCTGGCAAAGCCAGGTTGTCACAGAAAGAGTTAATCCTCCTTGGTAACCTGATCTCAACACCAGTGCAGTAGGACAAACCACCTCCCTCAGTGTAAGAGCAAAACAGAACAGGAGAGGAGGGGCTGGAGCAGAGTGTGTGGAGAGAGAGAGAAGAGAGGAGCCCGGAGTTGTAGCTCCCGGGCTGCTACAGAAGCGTGCTCCAAAAGGGTCGGGACAGGCTTTTAGTGAGGAAGGGGCAAGAGGTAGCCGGGGCAGGGTAGTGGCCCGCCGGTACCAAGGGTGACCCGGATCCCTGCAGGGGAGTGGACTCCCCGTTCCCGGCTGAGGAGAAAGAGAAAGAGTGGAGAAAGAGGCACCTGGCTGCAGGGAAAGAACAGGGGCTGCTGCACCGTGTGTGGGACACTAACACCCTCCGTACCGAAGGCTGCGGACTCCGGCAGTTTCTGGTTAATTCCTGACTCTGTGTGAATTTTCTTGCAAAGCGAACTGTGAGTAACAACATCCCCAGGTCCAACCGGACGCACAGCTCTCAGACGGTCTCCATCTCCTCCCTGCACCACTTCATCGGGGTCCCGGGACACCAACACCCTACCCGTGGAGGGAAATCACCACCTTGCTGCCCACCACCATCCCCGGGATCCATTAACCGGCAGCGGCGGTGCTCCGTTACCTCACCGCACACCACGGGTGACGTCACGGACAATCTCCCTTACCTAATCCCCTTCTTACTGTGGAGCCTGGGATCACAAACTGGGTCACGCCACTGTGATACCCACAGAAGTGACCCTGTGGCCCGGATCTGAGTACCCCTTGTCCCCGGGCGACACACCTTTCCTTAGCAGTGGCTTCCCAGCAGCTATTTTACCATGAAGGCCTGCTGCACAAAGTCTCCTCTTAACAGTTGTTCTAGAGATGAGAAGGTGTGTCCAAACCTTTGGTCTGTACTGTGTATATATATATATATATATATATATATATATATATACATATTATATTATACTGCCACTATTATCACTGACAATTACATGTATATATATGTAATTGTCAGTGATAATAGTAGCATTATATATGATATAATATGAACACTGCAGAACAGTGGCTGAACGGAGACCGGAGTAACTTTAATGCCTTTTTATAGTGAATTAATCCATTGGGGCTTTAACGTCAAGCACGTATTTCAGCGATGTAGAGGGAAACCCTGATGTAAGTGCTCAGCATAGAGCACAGGATAAATGTTCTGTATCCCAAATTGCCACCAAATAGCATTCACCTCAACCCACAAAAATACAAGTCTCCTCTCAGGTCCGCCACTGTCACTGACAGGGTAATGTAGTAACTGGGAATAGGAGCTTCTAAACTGGCCCTCAGGCTAGGAAGCCCTAATTGTCCCTTATCCCAGAGATACTTCTGAAGAGTTCTGAACCACCAGCATAGTCCTGACTCCAGATCAGTCCTAGGTCTAATACTCCCTCATACACAAAGTGGTGTGGTAAATCCCACACAGATAAACAGACTGGGGGGAACCCAAACTCAACCTCACAGCAATCAGTCACAGAGGTATATGTGGCGCCCCTGACCTGGTCAGGCACCACTGAGTACTGCACCCATGCTGGGGGCAGTACAATACAGGTAATCCAGAAGGCTGACCGAGGTGTGACTACACAGGCGCATAGTAATCAGGTCTCACACATGTGCCTTTGGGAGGACTCCTGAGAGCTTCCAGGAGGGGGCGTGGCCTCCATGTCCACTCAAGGGGTGTGGTGGAGAGCCTGGTTGCTAGGTGGCATAGGCAGGCACAAGGATGAAAGAGGAAGAGAAGGAGGAACAAGGAGTCTGGAGCAGAGTGTTGAGGAGTGAGGAGTTAGTGAGTGCAGCTCAGGGAGAGCAGTCGCATGCAGCAGACCCTGGAGTCTGTCACAAGCTGACAGCGTACGCGCAGTGACTACTGACGGGGGAGATCGGTCACCTGGTAGTGCCACCGGAAATCCACCCAAGGCTAGAGAGAGCAAAGGGGTGGCAGAGTAAGGGGACTGCCAGGGAGGTACCAGGCCCGCAGGGGTAACAGGTCCCAGTGCAGAGATAGATTTACCTTTCTTCTGCCAAACCTGCCGGTGTGGGGCCCTTAAATCCCACACCATACCACCACAGAGTCCGCAGCCACGTAGCAAAGACAGGGCCCATAGTTCACAGGAGGCAAGCAGCCGGAGTGACCTGGTCCAGGCTACAAGCAAACGGGCCGAAACGAGGGGAGAACAGGCAGCAGCAACTTCCCTGGGTGACCCCCATAGGGACTTCAAGTCGTGGTCGCCACGAACACAAAAGGGTTAAGGAAGGCGAGTTGGTAGTCACCCTCACAAGTCAGCCTGAAGGACGCCTGGTTTCAGCCTGGTTCATCCCAGCTACGCCGGGGTTACTCACCCTGTCACCTAACGTGAGTAAAACACCTGAAAGACATTCTGCTTGTGCACGTGAGTCATTCTGCGACTTGTGGTGCCACACACTTACACAGGGCCCTGGGGCTTGCCTCACTCTCGGGAGGCTACTACAACTGACTGCACCCACCATCAGCCCCAGGCACCCCTTAATCTGCAGTGGCGGTCCTCAATGACCGCAATACCGAGAGTGGCGTCACGACAATCCTAAAAGAAGGTTCCCTACCTGTGACCAGACTGTTCCATCCACGTGGAGTCCCTGAAGGTAATGCACCGACACAACGACACCTGTGGGGCTTCACATCTATACAAAAGTGCTCAGGAGGAAATAAAAAAGGAAGGTAATGATCAAACGACAAGAGTATTTCCACAACACACCAGAATAGCATACAGCAGTTCACCAGAAGCTGGATAACCACACACATGTACCGGAATCGCAAAAGCTATAATCGGCATGGAAGATTCCATCATCTTTTAAGGGGCTGAGGCGTCCTTGATAGGTCTCCAGAAGCCCATAACTCTACCAGCAATTCAAAGGTCAGCAGAAATTAACACCTGCTAAACCAATCATTAGTAAGCAGTATACAGGTTGACGCCCGACTCTGAGTGAGCAACTCAAAAGCACCATGTGGCATGTCAGACACTGTGAACAGGGTCCGAAGACACCATGACACCTGGTAGGTTTAGAGCTAAACACCATGTGATAGTAACTTGTTAACAGAAATATAGGGGACTTCCACATTACTGGTAGCACAAAGGCTCTAGAAAAATGCTATGGCTCCCCTCATCCTCCCCGCCCCAAAAAAAAAAATAAATTACGCATCCACTTATGGGCTCTGTATATTAAGTCTGCAAACTATTCTAGAAGAATCTGTGCTCCAAAAATCAAATGGCACTCCTTCCCTTCCAAGCCCTACCGTGCAGTCAAACAGTACTGTACCATTACATGTGCGGTATTCAGTAGAAATTGGGTAACATAATATGGGGAATTTTTTACCTATTCCCCTTGTGAAAATTGAAAATCTGGGGATAAAATAACATAGTGGTAAAAATTTAATTTTTTGTTCTTCACCGCCCAATAGTATAACATTTTATGACACACTTGTTATGTCAACATGCTCACTGCACCCTGGATGAATTAATTGAGGGGTACAGTTTATAAAATGGGGTCACTGGTGGGGGTTTTAATATGAAAAACTTTCAGCTCACCCATTCCATGTGCTCAGATTTCCCTCTGCTGCTCGGGCTGCAGGTGCTGTTACCTGAGTATAATGAAGAGGAAAGAGTTCTGCCCAGCGCAAGGAGGAGAAATACGTCAGTAAATTTCCAGGTGCTTTATTTTACTTGGTTTCCAATAAAACGATCATATAAACATATGAACAGTTAAAACATAGTCCTCCATGGATATTGACACTGGTGGGGGTTTGTGCTTTTCTGGCACCTCAGGGGCTCTGCCAATGTGACATGGCACCCCACACACCATTCCAACTTAATCTGAACTCAAATATGGTATGCCTTCTCTTTTTCACTTTGTACTGTGCCTCCAAAGTAGTTTTCCGCCACATATGAGTATCGCCATATTCAGGAGAAATTGCACAACAAATTGTTTGGTGCCTTATCTCCTGTTCCCCTTGTGAAAATGAATAATTTGGAGTTAAAGCAACATCTTTGTGGTAAAAATGTAGTTGTTTATTTATAACATCCTGTGAAGCACCTGGCAGATTAAGGTGCTCACCAGACATCTACTGCAGACAAATTCCTTGAGGGGTCTTGCAGTGTACCCCACTGATAAGATGCACCAAACTCATTAACCCCCTCATGTTTTCACCTTCCTGACCAGGCCAATTTTTTCAATTCTGACCATTGTCACATTACGAGGTAATGACTCTGGAATGATTCAATTAAACCCAGTTATTTCATGACATATTGTACTTTATGTTAGTGGTAAATTTAGAACAATAGTCTTTTTGTTTATTTGTGAAAATATCGGAAATATGGTAAAAAATTGAGAATTCACAATTTTGAAACTTTGAATTTTTATGTCCATAGACCAGAATGTTATATCACACAAAATAGTTCATAAATAACACTTGCCACATATCTACTTTAAATCAATACCATTTTTTAAACATATTCTTTTCTTTGCTACAAAATTAAAAGGGTTAAAAGTTTAGCAGCAATTTCTGATTTTTCAAACAAAATTTACGAAACCATTTTTTTAGGGACCACATCACATTTGAAGTAACGTTGCAAGGCCTATGTGACAGAAAATATCCAAAAGTGACACCATTCTAAAAACTGCACCGCTCAAAGTGCTTATCCCAACGTGGGAGGGGCTTGACTAAGCGGTTACCACTAATATGATGTTTTAACCACAGATTCTCAATTTTCACAAGTGGAATAGGTAAAAAAAAATGGCTCCATAATGTGTGAGATAATTTCTCCTGAATGTGGCAATACCTAACATATTACTTTACAGTACTGTTTGGCCGCATGGCAGGGCTTGGGAGGGAAGGAGCGCTATTTGACTTTCAGGGCACAGATTTTCCTACAATAGCTTGTGGACTCCATTTGCAGAGCCGCTAAGTGCCAGAAACGCAGAATCCCCCTCAAGTGACCACATTTTGAAAATTACATCCCTCTAGGAATTCATCTACGACGTGTGTAGTGACTGATAAAATGCCTATTGTAGTATCTGGATTATTACAGCCATTCTGATATGGATTTTCAAAGTGAGTACACCGGCCTCATCAGAGATTTATTTAATAATAGTTTATATTATAAAATCGAATGTCAGCTCTTTTAAGGGAATTAATCACAAATATGTATCAGATGTTAAAGGGAACCTGTCACCAGATTTGGCAACTATAAGCTGCTGCCACCACCACTGAGCTCTTATATACAGGATTCTAGAATACTGTATATAGGAGCCCAGGCCACGCTGTAAAACGTAAAAACACTTTTACAATACTCACCTAATGGCGGTCTGGTCTGATGGGTGTGTACTGCCCCCACGCCAGCGGCCGAGCTGCTCAGATCCGGAGCCACGGTGGCTCGAGAGGTCTCCGGATCCGGGGAGTCCGCGCGGACACTCGAAATATAAGAAGAGGGGGGATATGTACAAAGGGGTTAGAAAGTTCGTGACGCCACCCATGGTTTGTGGTAATGTGAGGGACCACCGCTGCCGTTGGGGAGCCTGGTGACGATGGTGTGGCAGCCTGATGTTTAACCCCTCCATGGGTAGGGGGTTTGTGTCCTGGGGCCCGTTGGATGGTTTATGTTTGGGTGCCATTGGGGATCGGGACAGGGGTTTTCAGTGTACTCACTCAGTCCAGGAATAACCACACCGACAGCTTGTAAACCAGAATTCTGAGCACCACTGCAGCTTGTAGGGAGCACGCTTGGGTCCGTGCCCTTGGTGTTGCTGTTAGCCTGTGGCCCTGTCCATGGCACCTTTGTCTCTGTTTGGACCCTCAGGTATAAAACTCTTCGAGTCCCGCTCACCCGTATGGCTAACGGAGTGAGCTTGCTCTCAGCGTTCACGCGTAGGATTTCTTTGGACTGTATTGGGAAAGTCCTATCCCATCAGTGCGCTAGTATCCCGATTTTGGAGCGGGTTGGGGATGAATCTTGAAGTCTTCACCCCCGTCGGGTAAATTGCCGTAACGCGTGAAGCTACTTTCCGGCCTAGGGTCCACGTACCCCGTCGTGCCCTGGCCCCTGCCTGATGATAGCTCAAGGCCGGCGGCTGCCGTCCTCGGTAGTCCGTGCCCCTTGACACTATCCCCTGCGACCGGGGTTCCAGCTTCCACCAGGCCCAGACCAACGTCTGCCACCTAGTAACTACAGGAGCCGTGCTCCCTGCCGATGACCTCTCCCTCTCAGAGAGTCACCGCTTCACTCTCCTCTCCTTTGCTCTTCTCCTTTGCACTCTCCTCTCCTTTGCACTCTCCTCTCCTTTGCTCCTTTGCCCACTCAACTGTCACTTTCTTCACTTTCCCCTTACCAACCTCCCATTCCTCCTATTCCTTTCAGGCCCCCCCCATGGTGTGTCTGGTGGGTAAAGTGTAAAGTGTTCCTAGAATTTTGATTGGCTAAGCTGTTAGCAACACTAAAGGACCAGGACCCGTAACCAAAGAGGGTGGATACTGTGCAGAAGGGCAGATTGCACAATACCCTGTGACGACCTGATAGGCCAGGGCGTTACAGGTGTCACTCCTCTCCGGTCCTCCTTCTACCCACCCAGCCCAGTGTGGATGACGCGTCTACGTCATCCACACAGGCCGACAATGCGATTTCTGCGCAGGCGCACTTTGATTTGCTCTGCTGAGGGCAGATCAAAGTACTGTAATGCGCAGGTGCAAGGAAAGGTTAATGAATAGCCGTGCATGTGCACTACAATACTTTGATCAATACCAGCTAGTGTGCATGACCTAAAACGCATCATGCACACGGGCCTCAGAAGAAGGAGGAGAGCGATCACCACAGAGAGGAGGCACCGAAACGGAGAAAGGAGGCGCCGTCCCTTAGTTGAGTATTATAAAAAGTGTTTTTTATGTTCTACACAGCAACCTGGGCTCATATATACAGTATTCTGGAATGCTGTATATAAGAGCTCAGTGGTGGCAGCCGCAGCTTATAGTCGACATATCTGGTGACAGATCCTTTAAGAACATGATAACATGCTGTATAATTACCGATGATTTATCAGTCATTTTTTTCATGTTACCTCACTTGGTATTTTGTGGATTATCTCATTGGCATTTAAAATCTGGTATATCCATGACAAGTACAATTAATTTTTATCGAATATTTTAGTCTAAATAATTCACTGATCCATGAAGTTGGCAACAGATTTAATGGGAAAAATCAACAGATTAATGATGGCTACAGATGAATGCAGTGAGCATCGGTTACACTGATGGTACTGTTACATCATCATGATAGTTTAATGTACTGTGTTGTGATAATGGGTCATTATTATGATTTGTAGTGCTGCCTCACTATTAATATAACTATAAGTCTTGGTTTATACCCTAAAGTATATCACTTTGGTTATGTGCACACATTGAGCATTTGTAGCAGATTTCTGCACCGAAAAACAGAGTATTGGCAGGAAAAACATTGTGAAATATGCACATTTTTTGCTTGATTTTTACCTTTTTATATTTTTATTTTTTATTTTTCCCCAGACATCTGAATGGGCAAAAAAACGCTGCAAAAAGACTGAAAGAATTGACGTGCTGCGGATTTGGAAAAACACTTTGATAGTTAAAATTCACAAAGAAAAAAATAAACAGCCTGTGCGTGAGATTTCAGAAATCTCATCCAAGTTCCTGATACTGGAAAGTGCATCATTTTTTACTTTTGAAAAACACATAGAATAAACACATAATAAGTGTTTGGGGTTTTTTTTGCGTGCCAAGCTGACATTTTTATTGATACCATTTTGGGGTACATATCCCATGTTGATCCCTTTTTATTGCATGATTGGGGAACTCAGGTGACCAAAAAGTTGCAATTATGGCATTTTGATATTTTTATTTCTTTACGGTATTAAGGCTACATGCCCACATTGCTTTTTTGTGTGCTTCTTTTATGCACACAAAAAAAGCATGTTTTGGGCGACAAAAAGCAGACGCACATTTTTTATTGCATTTGCACATTTTTTTACTTGCACTTTTATCTGTTTTTTTGATACTTTTTTAGTCATGGCAATCACGGGGGTTCAGGTACAGTATCCACATGATCACTGCCATGTCCCCAGCTGATGTTACAGCCAGGACCCGGTTCTCACTGCCCGGAGCGGTGCCCATGCTGTTTTACCCCCTGAATGTTGTGATCAGTGCGATTACAGCATTCAGGAGGCAGGGAGAGGAATCGCTTACCTCAACCTGGCGATCGGGTCCCTGTAAAGGGAACAGAGGGACCTGATTGCTGCCATAGAAACCCTGGCTCATCACCATGATGACCCCAGGTTACTGAGCTACAGAGAGCCTCACATACCATGCTATATGCATGGTATGTGAGGGGAAGTGCTGTGCTGTAATCCCCTGTAGTGATAAAGCTCTGTAGGGGATTATAGAAACACAGGGAAAACAACCGCAGAAACAATTGATATGCTGCTTTTTTTCTGCAACACAATCTGCAAGGAAAAAAGAAGCAGCGTGTGCTCAGCAAGTCACGATTCTCATAGACTTTGCTGGGATGCTTTTATTGATTAAAATAAGCAAGGAAAACCGCATGAAAAAAACGCCATGTGTGCACATAGCCTTACAGTTCAATGCTTTTAATAATTTTATTATTTCATTTTTAAAAAACTTTTAGCATTTATATTTTTTAATCAACTTGGGGGATTTATATAGTACATAATGTAAATCATGATCTCTTATTAAGCTTTTCTTGTGGCTGAGTTTCAGAGAATTTCCCCACCTGCCATGGTAAACCCACTGGCACCCCTCAATTGTGTCACAAGGGCTGATGGGACACAGTGAGTGTGTGCACCGTCGTCGATTGCCAGTGGCATTTAATTGGTTAAACAGCAATAGAAGCTAGGGGCAATCAATGTCATTACAGGTAGATTGTGGCTGCGTACTACAGTCTGCAGCTGCTGGGTATGGTGCTTGCTCAGCTCAGTCCCTCTATACAGGCGCACCCTGACAATGAGGCACATACATTCTTTTATAAGGAAAACAAAAAAAATGTCAGTAGATGTATTTTTGAGAAGTCATAGGGCGGCTTTGCACGTTGCGACATCACAAGCCGATGCTGCGATGTCGCACGCGATAGTCCCCGCCCCCGTCGCAGGTACGATATCGTGTGATAGCTAGCGTAGCAAAAATTATCGCTACGCCAGCTTCACATGCACTCACCTGCCCTGCGACCGTCGCTCTAGCCGGCGACCCGCCTCCTTCCTAAGGGGGCGGGTCGTGCGGTGTCATAGCGACGTCACACGGCAGGCGGCCAATAGCGGCGGAGGAGCGGAGATGAGCAGGATGTAAACATCCTGCCCACCTGCTTCCTTCCACATATCCTACGGAAGCCGCGGTGACGCTGGTAGGAGATGTTCCTCGCTCCTGAGACTTCACACACAGCGATGTGTGCTGCCGCAGGAGCGAGGAACAACATCGGACCGTCGCGTCAGCGTAATTATGGATTACGCCGACGCTGCACCGATGATACGATTACGACGATTTTGCGCTCGTTAATCGTATCATCTAGGCTTTACACACTACGATGTCGCATGCGATGCCGGATGTGCGTCACTTTCTTTTTGACCCCACCGACATCCCACCTGCGATGTCGTAGTGTGCAAAGCCCACCTTAGAATTTTGTTATGAGCACATGAGATGGTTTCCCTCAGTATTACAGGGAAGGATATTTTACTTTCACTTTACCTCAGAGATTTTTATGATCTTCTAGAGCATAAAAATCTCTGAGGTAAAGTGAAAGTAAAATATCCTTCCCTGTGATACTGAGGGAAACCATCACATGTGCTTATGACAAAATTATGACCAACTCTGTGTGTGAGGCCTCCGACACACTCACGTGAAAATCACGCACGTGCCGAGAGACACGTATTTCCCCTGCGTGTTGCGTGCAGGTAACTATGTGTCTCTGGTACGTGCGGGCCACGTGTGTTCTCCGCATGCTATCCGTGATAACATACAGAGAACAGGTTATTTACATACTCACGTGGTCCTTCCTGCTGTCCGTGGTGCTGATCTTCGGTCTCCAGCCCTGCCGTCTCCCCGCTGCTGCTGCTTCTGGCCGCAGTGAAGTGAATATTAAATGAGAATAATGAGCGGCGGTCGGCAGCAAGTGACAGCAGCGGCAGAGACAGGAGGGCTGGAGAAGGTGAGTTAAGGTTTTTGTTTTTTTCTCCGACACGTGTGTTTTCTCTGGCGCGTGTCACATGGGACCGCATCCACACTACACTCGTGTGGTACGGGTGCGGGACGTGTGACACCCGTGCTGCCGGAGAAAACACTGACATGTCAGCGTGTAGAAAAACGCACACACGTACAAACGCACACGGACACACGTTCCGTGTGGTTTTACGTGTGTGTGCCTGCTACAATAGGGTAGCATTGCTGTACGTGTCTCCGTGCCGCCGGTACGTGTAAAAAATGGCAAACACGTACCGGCGGCACGTATGTGTGTCGCAGGCCTGAGGGGGGGTTTATACAACATCTGAATGATAGTGGAGCCTTGTGCTCAGATTCAGGGGCGGACATACCATTGGTGCAACCTGTGCGGCCGCAAGAGGTCGGGGGCCCATTTCTATCTAAAAAGCGGATGCAAATGCGTCAAAAGCGGATTATTTCCTTAATGTATAATTCTTTACTGCTAGGTATCTTGGGAGACCCTATGGCTAACACAAAGGTAGGGTGGGAAAGAGATGTCGTTTCTATTGCTGCTGCAGAATGGGAAAATATTCAAGAATCTATAAAGGCTTTATCAATTAACACAACTCAAAGAAGGTCCAAACTGTTCTTATACATAGGGTCTACAGAACCTCAAAAGCGCTACTCAAAATGTCATGTAGAAGACAACAAATGTCCGCGGTGTGGGGAGGAAGGAGCAGACCTACTTCACGTGTTATGGCCGTGTTCTCATCTAACTTATTTATGGGACTATGAGGGTAGACTGATACAGAAGGTGTTCAACGGTAGACTTCATCTATCTGAGCCCGAAATTGTGCACGCTGTATGCGGGGGGGGGGGGGGGGGGGAGGGGGCGGGTTCTTCCTCTATACAGCTTGCCATTTCAAAAATATTATATATTATATTAGAACAGGAAAACTATAGTTAAACACTGTCTGGCAAGCAATCCACTAAAGCTAGACTAGATAATTAAAAGCTTAAAGGGAACCTGTCACCAGATTTGGTGACTATAAGCTGCGGCCACCACCAGTGGGCTCTTATATACAGCATTCTAACATGCTGTATATAAGAGTCCAGGCCGCTGTGTAGAACATAAAAATCACTTTATAATACTTACTTAAATGATCGCTGCGGTGGAGTTGGATCATATGGGCGTCCTCCTGTTTCGGCCATCTTTGTCATCCTTCTTCTGAAGCCGGGGTGCATGACGCGTCCTACGTCATCCACACTTGTCGGCATTGAGGTCCTGAGCAGGCGCACTTTGATCTTCCCTGGGTAGAGCAGATCAAAGTATTGTAGTGCGCCTGGGCGGGACCAGCGAGTGTTTATGACGTAGGACGCGTCATGCACACGGGCATCAGAAGGAGGACGAATATGGCCGAAAGAGGAGGTGCCGGCACCCAAGAACGGAGATGCCCATGTGACCCAACTCCACCACAGCGACCGTCTAGGTAAGTATTATAAAGTGATTTTTTCGTTCCTCACAGCAGCCTGGGCTCTTATATATAGCATGTTAGAATGCTGTATATAAGAGACCACTGGTGGTGGCCGCAGCTTATAGGCCACAAATCTGCTGACAGATTCCCTTTAATCAGTACAGTCTTGATGGAAAAAAGAACATATACAGTGCCTTGCGAAAGTATTCAGCCCCCTTGATTTTTTTCAACCTTTTTCCACATTTCAGGCTTCAAACATAAAGATAAAAAATTTAATTTTATGGTGAAGAATTAACAAGTGGGACACAATTGTGAAGTTGAACGAAATTTATTGCTTATTTTAAGCTTTTTTAAAAATAAAAAACTGAAAATTGGGGCGTCCAATATTATTCGTCCCCTTTAAGTTAATACTTTGTAGCGCCACCTTTTGCTGCGATTACAGCTGCAAGTCGCTTGGGGTTTGTCTCTATCAGTTTTGCACATAGAGAGACTGAAATTCTTGCCCATTCTTCCTGTGTAAACAGCTGGAGCTGAGTGAGGTTGAATCGAGAGCGTTTGTGAACAGCAGTTTTCAGCTCTTTCCACTGATTCTCGATTGGATTCAGGTCTGGACTTTGACTTGACCAAATAATTCGATTTTGGTTTCATCTGACCAAAGCACCTTCTTCCACATGTTTGGTGTGTCTCCCAGGTGGCTTGTGGCAAACTTTAAACAATACTTTTTATGGATATCTTTGAGAAATTGCTTTCTTCTTGCCACTCTTCCATAAAGGCCAGATTTGTGCAGTGTACGACTGATTGTTGTCCTATGGACAAACTTTCCCACCTCAGCTGTAGATCTCTGCAGTTCATCCAGAGTGATCATGGGCCTCTTGGCTGCATCTATGATCAGTCTTCTCCTTGTTTGAGATGAAAGTTTTGAGGGACGGACGGATTTTGGTAAATTTGCAGTGGTATGATACGCCTTACATTTCAATATGATCGCTTGCACAGTGCTCCTTGGGATGTTTACAGTTTAAACCAAATCCAGCTTTAAACTTCTCCACAACAGAATCATGGACCTGTCTGTTGTGTTCCTTGGTCTTCGTGATGCTCTATGTGCTTTAAACAGAACACTGAGACTATCACAGAGCAGGTGCCATTATACGGAGACTTGATTACACACAGGGGCTTATATTTATCATCATCAGTCATTTAGGACAACATTGGATCATTCAGAGATCCTCAATGAACTTCTGGAGTGAGTTTGCTGCACTGAAAGTAAAGGGGACGAATAATATTGCACGCCCCAAGTTTCAGGTTTTGTTGATTCTTCACCATAAAATTTAAAGTTTTATCTTTATGTTTGAAGCCTGAAATGTGGGAAAAGGTTGAAAAAAATCAAGGGGGCCAAATACTTTCGCAAGGCACTGTATTAAAATGGGATGCATACAAAAGTTTGGGGGAGAATGGATAAAATGTCCCTTAGTAGTCTCTGATGAGTTGGCTAATGATGTCTTCTTTTATAATAGTCATGCTCCTAAAGAGGAAATTATTAATTTACATGTGGAGTACGATATGTAGCTGTAAAGACAGATCCTCGTTATTCTCTAACTGGGTGATGCTTGACTTGGGGAGTAGGGGGGTGGGAGGCTTAGAAGGGGTGGGATGGGAGTAAAATGTTACCCTATGATTACCTATGAATGCTTGCAAAATTCTGCCTTTCTTGTTGATATCTGTTATATCAGGAATATGTTCAATAAAAATTGTTCGATTAAAAATAGGCGTATGCGTGCTGCCAGCATTGCTGCAGAGGTTGCAGGGGTGAGGTTCCACCTGTCAGTCGTCAGACCATACACCTCACACTGTATCATATTGGTCTGCATAGCTGTCGTCCCAGAAGGAAGCCTCTTCTAAAGATGATGCACAAGAAAGCCAGCAAACAGTTTGCTGATCACAAACAGACTAAGGACATTGGTCCTGGAATCATGTCCTGTAGTCCGATGAAACCAAGATAGACAAAACAATCATTGATCTCGGGGAGACCAGCCTGAGAAAACACTGCTGGCAGCCAGCGAAGGCGCTTTACACAGTGAAATCCTAGGTGCATTGCCCCCTGGGAAGTATGCAAATCAAAAAAGGTCTGTGGAGCCTCCGTTAGGAGTCTCGACACGGAAAATAGCCAGGTCTAGGAAAAGTTCTGGTGGTTCCAAACTTCTTCCATTTAAGGATTATGGAGGCCACTGTGCTCTTAGGAACCTTGAGTACTGGAGAAATTAATTTGTAACCTTGGTGAGATCTGTGCCTTGCCACAATTATGTCTCTGAGCTCCTTGGGCAGTTCCTTTGACCTCATGATTCTCATTTGATCTGATATGCACTGTGAGCTGTGAGGCATATACAGTATAGACAGGTGTGTGCCTTTCCAAATCAAGTTCTATCAGTTTAATTAAACACAGCTGGACTCCAATGAAAGGGTAGAACCATCTCAAGGAGGATCACAAGGAAATGGACAGCATGTGAATTAAATATGAGTGTCTAAGCAAAGGGTCTGAATACTTATGACCATGCGATATTTCAGTTTTTCTTGTTTAATAAATTTGCAAAAATGTTTACATTTCTGTTTTTGTTTTCTGTCAAGATGGGGGATGGTGTGCAGAGTGTACATTAATGAGAAAAAAGAGAACCTTTTTGAATTTACCAAATGGCTGCAATGAAACAAAGAGTGAAAAATTTAACCGGGTCTGAATACTGCAGCTTCCAAACTTTGAAATTGGTCATTAGAACAAACAGAAGTGAAAAAATAAATAAAAGGTAAATCTATTATAGAGTAATGTTGTCACACAATAAGACTGTAACATTTCAAGTAGAGGGAGTAAATAGTTTTATTAAGTAAATTATAAATACAGTAGTTGTAGTTCATTTCAATTAGTATTTAATATCATGGTACAAGATTAATATTCCTATTTAAATCAAACTATAGATGTCCATGTTGCTGACAATTTGAAAATTACATCTTAAAATACTTATTTAAATAAGAAAAATGTCATTCTTCATATTGCGTAATATCAAGAAAAATTATCAGGCTTTTTATATAAAATTATACAGACGTGCCTACAATGGAAATTCGAACATACTATATACACATTTAGCTATATTTATACAATTACGTACAAACATCATAAATGTTTAATTTAATAATTGATTGAAAAATCATTGCTTACAGGTTTAAAATTGAAAGATAAGAATTGATCAATATACTAATATTACTGACTGCCCTGGTCTTTCGGGAACAGAATGTGGACCCAACTTTAGTTACGGCTTGGCATAATGAAGACAAGTGTATTGAGGAGTTGGCTTTTACATTTTGAGTCTGTAAGATTATATATGTTTTAACATGTTTGAAATGATATATAAAATATACTGAGATTTTGACAAAATTATGAGAACATAAATAAAAAGTTGGCTTGGTAATTTATCTCAAAATCACAATGTATCATATATGTTAATAAAAGTCCACAGATTTCTTTAACGCAAAGTACTTGAATCAGTTTAGTTTAGTTGTTGTCCACTTGTTTCCATATTACAGATACGTTTCTTCTATTATGTCACTACTTTCCTCTTTTTCATCACAGCTGTTTTCTTTAACCAGTGACACCAAACTGGAGACTGTTGTGCTGAGATCCAGTAGTTTTACCAGGGGTATGTTTATATTCTTATCTTTAAAGATACGACTTTGTAATGTCATAGCTGACATTGAGTCGATCCCCAGAGAACTGAGAACAGTATTGCTACTGATGTCACTTGAGCAGACTCCAGTGAGCTCAGTGACTACTAACAAAATGTAGTCATCACTGGTTTGTCTTTTATCATCAGCAGGTCCTTTTTCTTTTTGGGTTTGCTTCCAACTCTTCATCTCTTCTACTATCACAGTATAGAACCGCGTCTTCAGTCCTGGAATATTTGACAACATACTTTCATACATGCTTTTGAAGTTAAATTTGACAATTGCTTGAATTGAATTATTTATATGAAGACATTTCTTCAGATATTCATGAATTTCCACAGCATTTAAAAGAAGTATCCCTTTTGCTTCTAAGAGTTTATGAATTTGGTGTTGATTGAGTAAGACTCCAAGGTTGAGTCCACCCCAACAGATCGATTGTCCACAAAGACCCTTATTTCTTCTGTATAGGCAGAACATGTCTAGAAAGGAGTTGGCAGCTGCATAATTTGCTTGTCCTGCATTTCCCACAAATGAAGCAACAGATGAAAAGCACACAAAATAGTCAAGCTTCATGTTCAATGTGGCACGGTGAAGATTCACTGCTCCATCTACTTTTGGGCTGAGAACTTTCTCAAAGTGGAGCAAATTTAGATTCTGCAGAACTGCATCATGAAAAACAACAGCACTGTGAAAAACACCTTTTACTGAGATATTTGGAAATGTAGCTTTCATTAATTCCATGGCTTTTATTACTTCGGGATAGAAGGAAATATTACATTGTATGGAAACTATCTTGGCACCTTCCTTTTGATTCTGAACTGCAGTTAACTGTTGTTCCATTTCTGGGGATGGCTTCCTTCGAGATAAAATTGCAATGTTGCTACCACCATTGTTCACAATGAATTTGACGGTTTCAAATCCGAGACCAGTCAGACCTCCTGTGACAACATAAACTGCATTATCTTTAAAAAGCATCGGATCTGGTGCTGACATTGGTATCTTTGAGATTGTACTGTTTAGCTCAATTACAGGTAAGGACTGGGTTACAAAGTAGCTGGTTTCTTTAATATCCAATCCAGGTTCATGTTGGACCAAAACTTTTGGAATGTTATTATTAGTCCCTGGAGATATAGAATAAAGCCACTTGTGCAGTTCTTTTGCATTCTGTTGTAAATAGGCCTTCTGGAAAGGAGCCGAAATATCAAGGAGGTGAATATGAAAGTCTTGATTGCTGCTAAGAATTAGATTGTGCCAGTTTTTAACATTTTTATGATCAGATAACAAAACCAAATCTTTAAGAAGATGTAATGTATTAAGCATTTCTATAGTGACAGCTCTAGCTGTAGGTAGAATGACCATTGAAGAGCACTGTTTATCAACCACGCTACTTCCATCAGATATCACAGGATCCCATCCAGACTCTTTTGCTGTCTTGGACAAAACTGTACATAGAACTGACTTTACATCAGACATTAAAATAGCAAGTTTAGGCTTATTCTTTGCAAGTTGTAATTGATTGTGCAGAATTTCCCAGGCCAAGATGAAGAATGAGATACAAGGCGCATTTTTTATCATTGGTGCTTTTTTGACTAAGTAACAAACATTTTTTGGAAGAATGACACTAGAGGTTGCAGTGATCGGATAACAGGCAACAACTCTATCACCAACGTGGATTTTCTTAACAGCTTTGCCAACAGCAGTCACAACGCCGGCAAAATCCAGAGCAACGAGCTCATGCTTATCATTAACCAAAGAATTCCAGTACAGAGTATTCCCATATTTCCAGCTTGAAAGGCTTACAGGAAAATAATCATCTGTGTGGGTACAAATTTGATCAACACAAATCTTTAAATCTTGGCTTTTAAGCACAGAAACATTGAAATTAGTTTGCTCAGCAGAAATTTGAGTTACTGTATAAGGCTCCGAAGTATAAAGGGTAAAATTATCATATTTTATTTGCCGTGTTCTCCTTTCAGTGATGGTGGGAGTAATTTCACTAGTATAAATTGAACCCTCTTTAATCCAGATCTCTGGATATTCCTCTGGTTTATAATGAAGAAGAACCTGGGCTAATGCCTCAACATCTTGGGAACTTGAAGAGCTAAGATCGATTAGCTGAAATGTTATTTCAGGTATTTCAATGATACATGCTCTCGTCATTCCAACAAAAGCAAATCCAGGGTTAATGCGATCCACTGTACTGTCAACAGTTCTGAATGTGACTGTCCGAATTGAAGGCTTGGAGGTCTTTTTTCTCATTGTTAAAATCAGCTGTTGATAGACTTCACAGCATTTTGCTAGATACTGTGTAAGATTATTTGGAATATCTTCAGGCAATGATTGGATTCCCCACATAAACACAACATCTTCACATTCACTGTTAAGAAGCTTATGTGCTTGAATATCTGAATTCCAATTGTCGAAGGGAATGTAGTTCATTTTTTTCTGCATGTAGTTTGGTAACTTTTCACCTATTCCAACTTTGTCAGAATAAATCAAAAGCTTTGGCTCATTTTCTGATGCTTGACTGGATTGTGAATGCTTTCTCCAGTTTATATGAAAAAAATTGTTTTTTGTTTTGTTTCCAGTTTCTTTTACAAATGTCAACTGAGCACTTTTAATTTCTACTAAAATGGAACCATTGATATCTGTAAAACAACCACATACTTCAATGTGCCTCTCTGTTGTTTTTATCAATTTCATGTAGACAATCATTTCTTCTTGAAGAGGCTGTAGCATAGTTAAACTTCCTATGGATGATGGGAAGATTGCTGAGTCTTTCGTACCCGTTCCGACACAAATTCCCATTTGAAGAAAGCAGTCTAAAATAACTGGATGTATGTGGTACTCATACATTGTTTCCCTGACTTCTTCACTCACTGTTAATCTGGCAATTCCTTCATGAAGATCTTTTCCATAATGAACATCGCCCAGCTGTTTGTAAGCTTTTCCATACTCAAATCCAAATGTGGAGAGTTGCTCATACACATTTTCTGATTTGAAAATTGAAGTACATCTCTTGAAGATATCTTCAGCTGAGATTTTTTTGTCTTTGTTTCGTTTACAGTTATGTCTTTGTATTTGCCCACTTGCAAAAACATGGGATGTTAGAACTTCAAAAAGTGTTACTTTGTCTTCTTGGTGTAGGTTGACTTGTAAGTCCACAGAGTCTTGGTTGAGAACGCAAGGGCTGGAAAAGGTTGCACTGATTTCTAAAGAACTTAAAGGCAATTTAGGTTTAAAGCTTGTAGCCGCAGCTGCCAATCCAAGTTCTACATAGAAAGCACCTGGAATAAGGGCAGATCCTCCATTTTTATGTTCGTAGACATATGGTGTAATGGCTTTAGAAACCTTGCAGTGGAAGTCAGAGAAATCTTCACTCAAGCTATGTATTAATGGATGGTTGGGACTTGATGATGTTTGGCTCCCTTGTCTAACTTTTTCATATTTAATATCTTGCTTGATGCGATCAAATTGATATCTTGGAATTGTTGATGGTGAAGATTTATATGCATCAAATATGTTACTCCAGTCAGGATTGAATCCTTGAGTAAAGAGAGACATCAACATAGAAAAGACCGTTTCATATTCTTTTTGGGGCTGTATAGCAGGTAATACTGTTGTTTTTGCTCCTAAAGTTTCCATGATGTTCCTTTGTAGTGCTCTCCGAGGACCTATTTCAATGAAAATAGGATTTTCTTTATCTCTTGCTGAAGCTTCTACAGCTTGTTGAAAGGCAACTGGTTCACGAATATTTTTTGCCCAGTAATCACCAGTGGTGAAATCTCTTCTGGATGCTAGCCTACCTGTCACTGTAGAAATAAGATTAACTTCCATATTTTTTTCTTCCAAATCATGGAGCATCTCTTTTACCTCATTTACTATAGGATCCATCATTGGGCTGTGGTATGCTGCAGGAACACTTAGCTTTTGAAGAAATAGATTGTTTTCACTGTAATTCTTGGTCAGCTCCTCCTGTAGTTGATCTATGGTAAAAGTGTCGCCCGACAATGTGCATGAAGTTGGACTGTTGTAAGCAGCAATGCATACTTTTTCTTTGTATGACTGAATTATTTTTGATACTTCGATCACTGGTAGATTGCTAACTACCAGCATACTGCCCCCGGTGACTTTGCATTGCAGCATGCTCCTGTAATAAATAACTTTTACAGCATCATCAAGTGAAAGAAGTCCTGAACAATGAGCCGCTGCAACTTCTCCAACTGAGTGTCCAACAATGCCATCTGGCTTCACCCCCCAATGTGTCAGAAGAGCAACTAATGACACCTGAATTGTAAAGAGCAGCAACTGGGCCACATCTGGCATTGAGAAATCGTGAAACTCCGTCTCTAACAATTGCAGCACAGAAAGGGAGGTGTAAGCTTGGATCAACTTATCGATTGCTATACATTTTGCTCTAAACACTGGCTCATGTTCAAGTAGCATCTTACACATTCCTTTATAAAGGACTCCATTCCCACAGAATATAAACACTATATGAGGACTGGATTTAGCTATAGGGGCGTATTTGCTCACAGTTTTTAGCTGTTGGTGTAAATGAGTTATGGAAGACGCAAGAAATGCTGTTCTATATTTGTAATTTAGATGACCTCTCCTGCAAGCTGCTGTGTAGACCAGGTTTTCCAGGGATAATGATGTTGCATTGCTCAGCGCTTGTTTTGTGTCTTCAATACAGAATTGGAGGGAATTGCTGGAAGCTGCCGATAATATAAATAATTCAGCTGATCTTTTTGAATGAAACGTAGGGTATTCTTGATTATCTTGCTTTACCACAACATGAACATTAGTTCCTCCAAACCCAAAACAATTTATACCTGCCATTCTCCCAAATTTGATGTCCTCTTGCCATTTTTCAGAACTGGTTGGAATTTCGAGATTGAATTCCTCAATGATTTTGATGCCATTTTCTTTAGAATAATGTAAAGATGGCGGAATAATTTCATGATGCATCATGAGAAGAACTTTAATCAACCCAGCAGCCCCAGCAGCAGATTCAGTGTGACCAATATTTCCTTTAACTGATCCAATCTTCAGACCCTTTAGTCCTTTACGGCGTTTTTTTCCAATGTTATTTCCTAAGCTGGTAGCTTCTATTGGGTCACCAGTTGGTGTCCCAGTACCATGAGCCTCAACATACTGCACAGAACTTGGATCTGTCTTACTATAGATATGTTGTAATAAATGTTCCTGCTGATGTTGAGATGGTCGTGTAATTGGTGATACGGAGTGTCCATCTTGGTTTACTGCACTTGCAGTTATAAGACCCCAGATTTTGCAGTATTCTTCCTTAGCCTGAAAGAAAGGTTGAAATATGTTTAAGCAGAATGATCACAGCAAAATGAAAATGGAAGAGAATATAAGAATAACAACCTTAACACCAATGAACAGGAGATGAACAAATGTTCCACCAAAGTATCGGTCACTTGCAGAAAGTGGATAGTAGATGAAATATAGACAATGTGCAAGCATAAGATTGTGATTAAAGTGAGAAGTAAAAAACTAAAAAGTGAATGTATCATTCTCTTTGATGAGCCTAAAGATTCACTGTACTCAGTTATGACCTAGTCCAGTCGTCTTTGGCCGGCATCGTTTGCCATACCTCGGCTCATGCCTTTTTACTTCTTAGGCCTTGGGATGTCACAGTATCGTGGTTCAACACTTATGTAGTGCAGCCGCAACAGAGAAATATGTGAGAAATGGGTACTGAGAATCTTTTTTTCTTATCTCTAATGAAAACAATCAGTTGAAAAAAATATTGAGACTGTAAACATTTCAAACCTTTTTTAAAGATTTTAGAAGAACAATGCCACATCCTTCTCCTCTTCCATATCCATCAGCTTGTTTGGAAAAAGGTTTACTAATACCATCAACAGAAATCATTTTCGCTTTGCAAAGTGCAATAAAGACGCGAGGTTCGAGGATACAGCTGACTCCGCCACATATCGCCATCTCACAATCACCTTAAATATACAGAAATAAATCTATAAATTTTAACACATTAATTGGAAGTGTACATATGTACAATACTGTTCGTTATTTGTGTTAAACACTGACTTGTGGGGAGACTAGAGATGTTTTATGACATCCAAGATTACTTTTAAAGTCACTTTGGCAGCCTTGATATTGATATTTCTATCAAGATTCATCACCGGTCCATGTGGATTCCGTATTTACATTAAACTATCACTGTGGCTCTGGGAAGTTTCAGAGCATTATATATAATGCAAGAATCCTGTTCCCAAGTAAAACATTCTCTTCAGTACACTGCATCATCCCATTTAACGCTCTAAAAATTCAGGAAATCCCTCCGTATACGATACAACTGTGACAGAACTTTTTATTAAAAAGGTATTAATAGAAATTAAACTATCTATACAAAAAACCTGTAAATCCTAAACTTCACACATCAAACCCAGTTAATACAGAAACATTCAACTTAAAGGCTAGAAATATCCAGACTGCCTGTTACAACGTATATTTGATCAAATCACACTTATATATTACTCTCTTTTAAATCTTTCCAAAATGAGATTTATTCTTTAAAATCTCAAATGTTTTGAAGATACCGAGCTGCACAGTGGCTCAGTCGTTAGCATTGCAGTCTTGCAGTGCTAGGGTCCTGGGTTCAAATCCCACAAAGGATGACATCTGCAAGGAGTTTGTATGTTCTCCCCGTGTTTGCGTGGGTTTCCTGCCCCACTCCAAAAACATATTGTTAGGGACTTTAGATTGTGAGCCCCAATGGGGACAGCGTTGCCAATGTATGTAAAGTGCTGTGGAATTAATGGTGCTATATAAATTGTTAAATATTATTATTATTATTATTATTAAGATATTTCTAGGAAAAAAAACTAAAAATAAGGGATTTGTCAGAAAAGATCTTACCATCACTACTAAAAGTCTATTTATCTAAAATGGGATCTCATATCTCCTGTATAACAGTTCTGTGACCAAAGCCTTTATAATTAGGGATGATCGAATACTTCGATTATTCGGCTTCGCAAATATTTTCTGAATACCTCGCCGCTATTCGAATATTCGATGCGCAATGTAAGTCTATGGGAAGCCCGAATAGTTCCGAATAGTTGTTATTCGTGCTTCCCATAGACTTACATTGCACATCGAATATTTGCGAATAATCGAATAGCGGCGAGGTATTCGGAAAATATTCGCGAAGCCGAATAATTGAAGTATTCGATCATCCCTATTTACAACTCCAAAACCAAACTGTCTTTCAGCAGGAACTGCAAGATGTAATTGTGACTTTCAAATCGACACAAGTACTAAAATGGCCTACTTGCCCTAATGCATAATGCTACAAAACTTCCAACTCCATACAATTGTATACTTCTTTTCAAAGATCTATCAAAAATAACAATTCAAGATAGGAAATCTTTTTCAGCCACAACAAAGACTCTCCCAAACACAGGAACAAAGTATAGATGATTTCAATCAGCAACGTTACAAGTTCAACTTGGAAAGATATTTATCTCCATTGATTCTCCTGTAAAAGGCCCAGACCTCCTTCGACAAATGGAAATACCTAGAATTCTTCAATATTCTCTTCATACATGCTCAAACACAACCCAAAATTATAAAGAGCTTTATTAAGCTATCACTTTGATGGAACCTTTTATTTTCTTCTCCACACAGGATTTTTACAAAATAGAACTGTATTACTGATCTTATATGAGGATTACAAAACTGAACTAAATCGAACTTTATTTACTTTTCACTACAGAATACAAGTACTAAATAGACTGAACCTGCTTACTCCGTTGGATTATATTTTTTTTTCTTTTTAGCAGTCTTCCATCCATGGATATCTTCTGGATTACAATAGTTAAGCTCGAATTGGGTTACAAATGGTTAAATTTTAAGTATTGGAAAGATATCAGAATATTTGTTTTTGGTAAAAATTCATGTTCACTTCGATACTGGAAGCTTAAAACCAAACATTTCCCCCCAGAGTCAGAATAGGTGTATTTCGACCCTGACAAGAATACAGTACACAGCAACTTTAGTAGACTTCTACTTTTATATTTTTACTAACATACTTTTCTTTCTTATCTTTATATAAGGCCCTGTGTGCACACTGCGTTTTTTGCACCATTTTTTGCTGCAGAAAAGGTGCGGTTTTTGTTCATAACCTTTCTGCAGTCCTTCCCCAACAAAATCTATGCTAAAACCAAAGTGCTGTGCGCACACTGCATTTTTTTTCCTATAGGTTTTGCTGCAGAATTCTTGTCACTTCTTTTCTGCAAGTACCTGCGTTTTTGCCATAGATAATGGTAAAAAACCGCAGGAACCAATCTACGGAAAAACCGTGGCAAAACTGTGGGAGCATTTTTACAGCAGTTTGTGCCGCAGGTGTGGAACTCTGCAGAGGGTGCGGATTTTTCTTAAGAAAAGCAAATCTCCCAGTACGCACAGGCCCTTAAACAGGATTTTCCAAGCAATAAATTGTTTTATTGCATAATTGTTAATTTAATTTTATAATTGCTTATTCCATCCTACTCTTTTCCCCTTTCCTTCAAATCCTATTAGTTATTTGCCCCTCCCCTTCTCTTTTCGTTATTATTCCCATCTCCCTTTACTCATCAAATAATTGAATTTAAGAATAATTTTCTTTGTGTGTCTTGCATTCCAAACCCTTAAAAAATTCAATAAAAATATTTGCAAGAAAAGACCTGGGATCAGATTTCAGGCAAGATATGCTTGAATCTGATCAACAGAATGTGTAGAAGGATTCAGGAAGTGTTGAAAGCCAAATGTGGAGTTACGAAATACCAACAAAATAATAAAAATTAAAATTCAAATTTGTAGGAGCAAAACAGCAACAATGCAGTGAGATGACAAAATTCTGCATAATTAATCAGAGGTTAAGTAGTTGCAAGTCAAATTTATGTATCAGACAGTCAAGATGATTGTCTATAACATGAAGGTAATCAAAGCTGTAGTGGATGGCGAGATATGGAGCCTGAAAGTCAAATGTTTAAAACATTGTTACCCTTTTGCTCATCAGTGTATGTTTTACAGGCTGTTAAAGGCTTTTTAACAATGGGATGTGAATTAGTTTATGTGCCGCAAATCTAATTTCTTTGGGAAATTTTGAAAAGCCGTCGAATTTGAATTTCAAAAGATCCGCCCTTTTCTATTTTCTAGCTTCATCGTTTAAATATACCAGCCAGTATGACCACACAAGTGTCAGACATAATTGTTCCATAAACATGCTAATCATAGTGCCAATGCAAGTATCAGTACACAAAACAGTCATTAATGTTGCTCACAAAAAGGATGAGTGCATCTGATGAACTTACAATTTCGCAGATTCACTTGAATTTGTCTTGGAAATTCACATTAAGACATAAATTAAATGATCTAAACCGCAGAGCATAAAAAACATTTGGTACTAGTTAGGCCACATGTTGTCATGATGCCTGCTAGGCCTTACACCATGTTATGACTTGCATTGCGACATATTGACAGTGCCAAAGATATCTAACAGGCCTTGCATGATGTTGAGACTGGCATTGCGACAATATGACGTGTCACATTGTCAGGATATGTATTGAAATGTCAAGACAAATCAGAGCCTATCAGTGAAAAAGATGCAAAGAGGTCAGTGATAAATAAGCCAAAGAAGGGCGCCACCCCAGATATAATAAGAGACTGCACTAAATCAAAGAAAAACACAAAGCAGTGCTCCGCGAAAGGACAAATGAAGGACTAGTTGGTATCTTTTTTTCTGGGCCCTAATAATTAGAGAAAATTCAAAAAAGTTTTGTAAAATGTAAGTTGATTTTGATTTGTCGCAAACCAATTCACTCATTTCTAACCATTCCGTCACTATTGAGTGGATGCTCATGTATTAGAACATTATGTACCAAGCATCATCAAATATGTTCACAAGAAAGTAAAGTGTAAAGGCTACTTTACATGCTGCGATATCGGTCCCGATATAGCTAGCGTGGGTACCCGCCCCATCTGTTGTGTGACACGGGCAAATCGCTGCCCGTGACGCACAACATCGCGCAGACGCGTCACACATACTTACCTGCCCGGTGACGTCGCTGTGACCGGCGAACCGCCTCCTTTCTAAGGGGGCGGTCCGTGCGGCATCACAGTGACGTCACTGAGCAGCCGCCCAATAGAAGCGGAGGGGCGGAGATGAGTGGCCGGAACATCCGCCCACCTCCTTCCTTCCTCATAGCGGCCGGCAGGCAGGTAAGGAGAGGTTCCTCGTTCCTGCGGCGTCACACATAGCGATGTGTGCTGCTGCAGGAGCGACGAACTACATCGTTACTGCTGCAGTAACGATAATCGAGAATGGACCCCCATGTCACCGATGAGCGATTTTGCACGTTTTTGCAACGATGCAAAATCGCTCATCGGTGTCACACGCAGCAACATCGCTAATGCGGCCGGATGTGCGTCACAAATTCTGTGACCCCAACGACTCCGCATTAGCGATGTCGCAGCGTGTAAAGCCCCCTTAAGGCTAGGGTATTGTTCGTTATCCTATTACTCATATGGAATACATATTATGTAGAGGGCAAAGAAAATCATATGTATCAGTCTCAGTCTAATTGTTTTTACCTTGTCTGATAGCTTGGCATGCATAATGTAACGCAACTAAGGAAGAAGAACAGGCAGTGTCAATTGTTAGAGATGGCCCCGTCAGATTAAAGCAGTAGGATATCCTGTTAGCAGCTATACTCGTTGATGTTCCAGTGCCATTAAAATGATTAATACTTTCAGGAGAATTATTATAGACACTATCGGCATCTCTGTTCATGAGACCTGTAAATGTATAAAATAGTACATTATTCTGAGGTAACATCATCATTTATTTACTTATTATTCTCTACATAGTGGCCTAATAATAGTGTAATGAGAATATTACAACATTTATAAAAAAAAAAATGCAGAAAGGTAAAATGCAAAACATCTCACTGGGCACTACATTGTGACCCAAAATCTTAAGATAATCTTCAGGTTTCATGATGCCTTTCACAAAGTCAAGGCATCCAGTGCTCAAGGCAACAAAACAACCCCAAAACATCTTTGAGCCTCCACCATATTTGACTGTAGGTACTGTGCACTTTTGTTTGTTGGCCTCATTCTGTTTTTGGTAAACAGTAGAACGATGCGCTTTACCAAAATGCTCTATCTTGGTCTAATCTAACCACAAGATGCTTTTCCATAACGATTATGGCTTACTGACATACATTTTGGCAAACTGCAGTATAGCTTTTTTATCTTTGTGTCAGCAGTGGAGTCCTCCTGGGTCTCTTGCCATAGCCATTTGCAATTTAATTCCAATGTTGATGGATCGTTTGCGCTGACACTGATGCACCCTGAGCCTGCAGGACAGCTTGAATTTCTTGGACCTTAATTGGGGCTGCTTATTTAACATCCTGTCTATCCTATGTTGTAACGTTTCATCAGTTTTTCTCTGCTGTACATGTCCAGGGAGATTAGCTACAGTGCCATGGTTGTAAACTTATTTATTATGTTGCGCACCATGGACAAAGGAACATCAAGTTCTGTGGAGATGGACTTGTAACCTTGAAATTGTTGTTATTTTTTAACCATTTTGGTTTTCAAGTTCTCAAACAGTTCTTTTCTCCTCTTTCTGTTTTCAATGCTTAGTGTGGCACACACAGACAGCAAATGCAAATATTGAGTCAGCTTCTCCCTTTTCTATCTGGTTTCAGGTGTGATTTTCATATTGTCCACACCTGTTATTTGCCTCAGGTGCGTTTGAATCAGCATCACATGCTTGAAACATAGTTGTTTACCAATAATTTTAGAACGGTGCCAACAATTTTGTTCTGCCCATTTTTGGGATTTTGTGCGAAATTATATCAGTTTTTTTGTGTTGCTCTAATATACACAAAGGAAATAAACATGTGTATAATAAAACGTGTAATTGCAATAAATTTATGGGAGAAATACTTCATTTTCTGGAACAATTTCAAGGCTGCCAACACTTTCAGACAAGACTGTATATCTCTGCGTACTATTTGCTCATTGCTAATATATACTGTATTTATGTGAGCAGATTTATTTCCACTGTTGTACATGGGGCTCATGTATTAAATTATGATATGATTTATTTCCTGCTGGTATATAGTTACGTGTGAAGCTTACTCACTGCTGGTATATACTGTTGTTTATTTACTGTTGCTTTGTAATTTTTATTAAGATTTATTTTACTAGGGGCACTATTTAAATTTTCATCTCAAGCAGCAGAAAACCTAGACTTTGCCCAAGGGTCTGCATATTGCTCATAATAAGAGATAAGCGAACCCGAGGTTTGGTGTTTGATATTTGTACCAAACACATACTTTAAAAAAAGTTCGGGTTTGGAATTCTGGTGCTTTACATTGAGAAACCACTTGCCCGAGCATTGCTGTGCTTGGGTACACTCGGTGCTCAGCCCAATGCAACTAGCTTGCAGTTTTTCAGTCTTGCAGTAGCAACAGCGGGATCAGATGTAGCGTGTACAAAAAGAAAATGGAAAAACCCTGCCCTCCCTCCCCTGGAAGTATTCTGTTTATGGCTGGCTGTATGTGGGTGTAGACCTGAACTACCAATTAGTGACTTCCATTGGGGTTCAAGGCAAGTTTGGGTCCCAAACTGAACTTTATCTAAAGTCTGGATGAACGCGCCGAACTGAACTTCCATGGGTTCACTCATCTCTATTCATAAGTAATGTTTTAGAATGTCATTAAAGAGCCTGTGGCTGCACGGAGATTGTGCACCTGCAGGAATGGAAAACCGGCTATCACAGACAGCTGAACTCCCCATAAAGAAGGTAGAGATGGTTTATTACAATCTCTGACTTCTTCATGAGATGGAAAGAATAAAGATAGGGTGCACTGCAAGGAGACTAGCATTCTTTGTGTTGGCTATAAGGATTTCAATAGCTTCTGGGTCTTCCAACTTTCACAGATTTTTCCCTTCGTGCAGAATTGCTACATCACTTAATTTGCAATCACTTTCTAAGTTGCAAATATTAGAATTTCTTACAAAGCTACTTGTGCTAGGCAGAATTTTAAAGACTCATTCATTTTTCTCTTGTTGACTTTAACTGAGCACTGAAAGTCTTTTTTTGCCAGTTGGGTTTGGGGTGGGTTGGGAGATATTTGTATAGTACATATTTTTTGTATTTATAGTATTTAAATATATTTAGATACTTTTCTAACTCCATTTGACAGTAGGCTATAGACTTGTGCAAAATGGCCAACTAGTAGATGGCGTATACCATCCAGCATGAGTCACTGTTTTGAATTTGACACATTTTAAGACTCCGTTGTATAAGTAGTCACAGCAAAAATTAGAATGTTTTAGTGAAACTGTCATAATGGGGCCGATACTGTATGTCAATACTGTCTAATTGTTAAACTGTGCAAAATTAGACTATACAGTCTTAATATGTGCTCCTCATTATCACAATGGCTCATGTTTCATATGTCAGTCTAATTTTAAGACTGCCTAGTCTACGTTTACATAGTTAGCTTACTGTGTGCCAGGAATGTGCACCACAATTTGGGTGCAAGTCATAAAAGATTTTTTTTGTCCATATTACTCCAGAATTCAACAGCATTTATCTTGAGAAATGTTAGAGGTGATTGAATTAGGCAAAATTTGAATTTGTCTGTTCTCATGGATTTTCCTGGGTAATTCAATTTGCACAGAAGTTATTGTCCCTGAGTTTAATGTCTCTTATTATGCTGGGTAAAAAATAAAAAAAGAAGCCTCTCTCTTTACCACTCACCTCTGTGGACCCTTTGCTCGGCTCTTCACTGTGAGCCATCTGTTTTTTGTGGATCTTCTGAGCACCACTGAAGTCCTAGTGTTCTGCTCAAGTGCACAGAAGGTCACGTTGTCATGACGTGACAAGTGGACTGTGACCTTACGCGGACACACTCAGAACCATCTCAGGCCTTATCAGAGCCAGAAGTCCTGGCTTTCCATGAGATTTCAGCGCAAACAGCAGTGATCAGAATATGTGGACAGGATGGATGGCAGGCCGGAGAGGTGAACCAAAGAGGTGAGCAGTAAACTGAGTAAAACTAAGTGAGTTTTCTAAAATGTAAGTAGAATTCAATTCCACTCGAATATATTTGTGTCCGGACACCAGCAGAGGGAGCTGGAGTCCTGATGGATAGAAACTGTACTGTGCAGAATCAGCCAGGGAGCTAAAGCACAGTGTGTGCTGGTGCAATACCTTACAGCACCAGCAGGGGGAGCAGATGCCACGAGGCGTGTAGAGGATGGTCAGACAGGCCGGGTCGAACACCGTGAGGAGCAGAAGAAGACCGGAGGGGTGGGTAGGAGAAAGGTCTGGGTCAGGCCGAGGTCATTACCGGAGGAAGCAACTGAGGAGGGGAGGTAGGAGGGTGAGAGAACAAGAAGTGGGTAGGAAAGGAACAAAGGTATGTCAGGGGAGACCGATGGAGATCAAGGAGACGAGACACAGACAGAGGACGAGAGCAAAGGAGAGATGATCACGATGAAATACTTACAGGGACCACCAGTCACAGCAGAGCAGAGCCTAGCTTATAGCCGGTGTCAGTTCACAAGAGATAATCCCATTTAAAGCGTCCAGGCTCCGGAAACGAGGCCCAGGAGAAGGCTCCACCCCCTAACCATGTGGCAGGGGAGACGAAACCATGACAATTTGGCCATCTCCAATAAATATGCCCAATGTGTTCAGCCTGTATTAGTGGAGGAAGTCTGTAGCTTGAAATTAGATCAAAGTATAGAGATTGTGATGCATCTATCTGGACAAGTGAAACCCAATTGGGAACATTTGTGGCACCATAGAAGTTGTCTATGCAACTTACTTATCTTTGCAAACGTTCTTTTAGATACTATACATTTTAAGAAATTAAGCAAACTATTTTCTTACCTATAAACACTCCAATTTGAAGTCCATGTAAAGCTTCAGAGGCATAGCCAGCATCTTCTAGAGCTCGGTATGTGCATTCAAGCAGTAACTTTTGTTGCGGGTCCATATTTTCAGTTTCTGATTTATTAATTCCAAATAATTTGTTGTCAAATTCATCAATTCTTCATAAATAAAAAAAAGTTGTTCATTTTAGTCTTTTTACACTTATGTCTTTTTTATAGTTTTATATGTAAAATATATCCTCTAAAAATATCACGTTTCTTCAGAACTGATATTACAATGTGAAAATATAGTTATTTAATCAAAAACTGTTGCTCTCTATTTTTATATAAAAAGACCTTTTTTGTTTGAGTTTCTATTTAGTTAGTTCCGAAAGAATGAGCTCTTTCATGTTACAAAGAATACTAATGGGGTATAGTTATATAGGAAATATTATTAAAGTTAAGGGGGCTTTACACGCAATGACATATCTTACGATATGTCTTTGGGGGTCACGGAATTCGTGACGCACATCGGCGTCGTTAGCGACGTTGTTGCGTGTAACAGCTACGAGCGAGTGTTAACGATCAAAAATACTCACCTAATCGTTAATCGTTGACACGTCGTTCATTTTCAAAATCTCGTTGGTCGTTGTGGACGTAGGTTGTTTGTCCTTCCTGAGGCAGCACACATCGCTACGTGTGACACCCCGGGAACGACGAACAACAGCTTACCTGCGTCCTCCGGCAACGAGGTGGGCATGTCGTTAATGTGGCTGGTCTCCGCCCCTCCACTGCTATTGGTCGGCTGCTGTGTGACGTCGCTGTGACGGCGCACGAACCTCCCCCTTAACAAAGAGGTTGTTCGCCGCCCAGAGCGACGTCGCTAAGAAGGTAAGTATGTGTGACGGGTGTTAGCGATGTTGTGCGCCATGGGCAATGATTTGCCCGTGATGCACAAACGACGGGGACGGGTACGCTCGCTGGAGATATCGCTAGCGATATCGTAGCGTGTAAACCAGCCTTAAGTGTTGTTTGTGGCTGAATTGCGAGTAATTGTGCCAAATTTATCAAAAGTGATTAATGATTCGATATAAATTTGGCACATCTTAAAAAATTATACTTTTACCTACAAATGTTACTTCACTTTTTATGCCATTGCCTGCTGAAGTGATTTTGTGACTTTTCGTGAAACATTTAAAAAAAAGTCAAAAGATAAAAATGTCTAAAATAGGGAAAATGCTAGGAACTCATGTTTTGTAAAGAGCTCAAATTAAAAATGACAGACGTGGTGTTGAATGTATGAAAAGAGGGAACTGACTTTTATAAATGTAAAAATTGTAAAAAAAAAATACTGCGTCAAAAAAAAAGTTGTGTGTGGCACAATATCCAAGGATCTATGTTGAGAAAGCAGAAAAGAGGTATAAAAACACACCTGTCAAATGTGTGGTACAAAGGTAAACAATAAATATAATATCTACCTCTGCGCTAAAATAATTCAGGAACAATATTCTTTCAATAAAGAAAAAAAATGACCAGTGTATTTAAAGCCAAAAGGCTGGCATTGTAGTAATAATAGAAACTCCTTGTGCAGCAATAGCATACCCTGATTATTGATAGGTGCAGATCAAGGAAAGGGTTAAATGCCACACTGCCGTTGAAGAAAATACAAGACCAAATGGATAGGAATTGTTATCTTTGTTCGTCTATGCGCTTCAGGATTATTGGTCCTGAAAATGGAGAATAATCCCTGAAACACGTAAACAAATAAAGATCACGATTCCTATCCATTTGGTCTTTGATTTTCTTCAACAGCAGCGTGGCGTTTAACTACATGTGAGCCTTCCTGATCTCTTCATATCCGCTACTCTACTTGGGTAAGACCCTATCTGTGCTTTTTGTCTCCCTCAATTTGTTTTTAGCGTACCCTTAATATTCACATAGGTCAGAAAGCAAATACAGAATCCTTTATGAGTTGGTAATGATATACCTGACTATAGATTAGCTGATTAGTCAGTATCTATCATATATACATATATATATATATATATGTAAAAACACAGTTAGATGTTTGTGCTCTCAGACACAAGTACTGTAAATTACATATGGTATAACAGTGGGGCAGTCACCCCGTTAAGAGGAATTCCAAATGATATAGCCTGCAAATCTGAGATGTGATTGCCAGGACGCCCTGGCCGGTGGCGTTCTCGGCAGTGAAAGCCAGGCACTTGTGCACGAGCAGCGTGTAACGTCACACAGGCACAGTACAGGAACTGACAAAACCCGCACTTTCTTACGCGTTTCAGAACCAGTGGGTTCCTTCACTCTTCGTTTTGACTAGTATACTCTGTTCGTAAACATCTCTGGATGCCGCTTACAGAAGAATAAAGACACTCAGCACCCACCAACTAAGCATTTGGAATCCGTGGTGAGTGTGCCACTGTTACACCATATTTTTTCTTAATTGAATAAATATTGTTCCTTGACTATTTTAGCGCAGAGATAGATTTATACTTATTGCTTACTTTTATAAGTGTGTCTAAAAGGTAAAAATGACACAAAATATGACAAAAATCAGGTGTAAAACAAATGATAAATTAGTTACCCTCCAGTCTACTTACCCATTCACAAAAGCTGCTCGACTGGTATACATTTTGCCTGGTTTGGTTTGTTCGGCATCATACCATTTTTTATAGTCAAATCTGTCTTCTGGTATCTCTGTTGTACAATTTATCCCATTAAAAATAACTTTCCAGAAATTTTCAATTCCTTCACCTGGTAAGTGAGCATTTTTGTAAATATCAAATATTGAGATGAAAACAAAAAACACCTGTATTTTTTTTTGTTACCCTTAGTGTATAGGGTAGATTTGCTATTGTTATTATTAGGTTTTGTTTTTAATATTACAAAACAGAATTGAACAAAAATAATTTTGGCAGAAAATGAAACAATAGCTATGAGCTGAAGAGAAAAGAAGAAAAAAAATGCTAAACATTATCTTCCTCTTTTATGTTATTTTCCTTTTAATATATGCAGAATATTTAATGTATATTTATAAAATTCCTTTGAATAATAAATAAAAGTTACTAGAAGGTAGAATACACAGATACCAGGCATTTATGGCTTATTCTCTATCTATGGAACATATTATGGTATGAATAAAGTTCATGAGTTCCCTAACAGGAATTGAGGTTCATGTAGCTTTGATGACTGTCGATTTTTTATACACTGCAGTATGATCACTGCATCTCCCAAAATTGTTCGAGAGTGCTTTTGTCATTTTTGAAACAATGGATGTGATTATTTTGCCATCCTTTTGTAGATGTTCTGAATTCTCTGAAGGCAGTAGAAATAGTGGTCTTTATGTTTAAAGGGAACCTGTCACCATTTCTTTCAGTATTGATCCTAAAGTGTCCCCTTCTGCAGCTCTTGGGCTGCATTCTATGAAGGTGCACCTTGTTCCTTGACTCCCCTTGCAGACCCCAGAAATACATTTATAAAATCTGCCACCACATATGCAAATGATCTGTTCTGGTCAGATGGGCATGCTCTTTTTCGGCTCCCGTTCCCCTCTCCTGTCGCTGTTGCCGTCCTCCTTTCATGTTTGACGTGGATGACGCCTCCGTCATCATCCACATAGCTGGAGAAAATTGCGTGCCTGCACAGTCATTTCCGACTCATGAAGGCGCACTTCGCTCTGCCCCATTGCAGGCAGAGCCGAAAACATAGGTGCGCTTGCGCGAACGCATGAGCTCTCTGTACAGGCGCAAGATTATGAGAGAGCTCCAGCTACATGGATGATGACAGAGGCGTCATCCACGTCAATCATAATAATAATAGTCTTTATATCTATAGCGACAACATATTCCGCAGCGCTTTACAATTAAGGAGGATCATATACAAACAAGTAACAGTTATAGAAAATACAAATCATCAAAGAGAACGGCAAACAGCGGCAAAAGGGGGTGACAGGAGCCAAAATGAGCACGCCCATCCAACCAGAACAGGTCATTTGCATACATGGCGGCAGATTTTATAAATGTATTTCTGGGGTCTGCAAGGGAAGTCAGGGAACATGGTGCACCTTCATAGAATGCAGCCCAGGAGCTGCAGAAGGTGATCCTTTATGTTCAAGACTGAAAAAACTGGTGATAGGTTCCCTTTAAATGCCCGATCACACCATCTTATAAATCGGCCAACCACTATCCAATTTTTTTTATCATATAGCACTAAAGCCCGCTTTACACGCTGCAATGTATATTACAATGTGTCGGCGGGGTCACGTCGTAAGTAACGCACATCCGGCATTGTAAGCACATTGCAGTGTGTGACAGGTACATGCGATTGCGATTGAACGTTAAAATGTTCATCGCATACACATCGTACCTGTCTCTAGAATTGCACGTTCGATTGTTCATCGTACCCGGGGTAGCACACATTGCAGTGTGTGACACCCCGGGAATGATGAACAGATCTTACCAGCGTCCTGCGCCTCCCGGCCCACAATGCGGAAGGAAGGAGGTGGGCGGGATGTTTACGTCCCGATCAGCTCCGCCCCTCCACTTCTATTGGCCGGCTGCCGCGTGACGTCGATGTGACGCCGAACGCCCCTCCCACTCCAGGAAGTGGACGTTCGCCGCCCACATCGAGGTTGTATGGACGGGTAAGTACGTGTGACGGGGGGTTACTCATATGTGCGGCACGTTCTACAAATTGAACGTGCCACACATACGATGAGGGCGTTGCAAATTGCATACGAAATCGTATGCGAAATTGCAACGTGTAAAGCAGGCTTAAGACCAATGTTATTCAATGAGCCAGTGCGGATGACTATTTTTTTACATTGACAGAATTTGTCCCTGAAAACAATCACAGCATGCTGCGATTTTACTGAAATCTAATGGGTGCAAGAAAAAAATCAGATGGAATATGGAGCAACAATATGGCATCCGATTTTTATAGATACATTACAATTCTGTAGCATAGGAAAGTCTAAATGGTCCTGTAAATGATTAATAGCTGCTGAGTAAAAAAACAGATTGCATACAGATGACAAGTGAGAAAAAAATCATCTGACTTTTACGGATGAAAATCAGACCAATTTTTTTATGCTCTCATATGACCCTTGCCTAAAGCTGAGCAGCGCTCATTTTATTCAGAGTAGCCATAATCGTTTTGAGATACCGCACCAGGAAGCACTGTCTTTATATTTTAATTTGTATATGACACGCACTGAGTTATAAATTATGTTTTTGGAATACCGCTTGTTTATAACACTCACCACCAGGAAAATTGCATCCTATGCCAACAACTGCTATGTGATCCTCTGGCTCCTCCATCCTGATTCTCTAGTTCAGAAAAAAAATAAAAGCCACAGATGACCTTACTGACCTTATGATAGAAAGTCATTTTTTTGAATTTTGATTGATAAAAGATACCACACTGTATTTATTTCCATTGATTTCAAGAAATTCTATAATAACATTGCACAATATTCTAGTCCCAGCGGTTAACAGGTATGAAAGCAGAATATTACAGCAAATTGCATTGACTTTGTCCACTATATATCGCTTCCTTGCTTTTGATGCGGGCTCGCAAATTGGGCTCACATCTTTCCCGGCAGATGATGGATGTTATTGACCACACGTATTTATACATATAAATGAGATCTCCTCTGAGACATCTTTTTTCTAAGCTAAACATACAGTATCTAACTTTTCCAACCTCTCATCATATGGGCGGCCTCCATTCCTTGTAGTAATCTAGTTGCCCGCCTTTGAACTGACTCTAACTTCTGAATATCCTTTTTAAAATGTGGAGCCCAAAACTGGATCCCATATTCTAGATGTGGCCTTATTTATAGAGCGGTAAAAATATTCTATTATGACCGTCCAATAAATATTGATATTTTATATTGCTCCTTCTATCCACAGTAACTTTTTTACTTTTTTGGTACTTTATTCACATTGTATTTCTGGCAGGATCGATACTTTTTCTATATATTTTTGGCAGCAGAGAATTAATTACTGGAGAATCATGTTGCCAGGTCATTTTTAAAGCTCACAGAAATCTGTAAAAAAAAAATCCCAACAAAGACGGTGCCATTGCAGTGTTTTCACAATTTCATCCCAATTGGATTTTTTTTTCCACATTTTTTTATTTGTAGTACATGATACCATAAAATGAATGACATACCGTAATTGAAAACAACTTGTTACACAAAAAATAAGCCCTCATATGACTATATCAATGGAAAAATGAAAAAAAAGGTATGGCTCTTCGAAAAAAGGGAAAAAAAACCCCAAAACAACGAAAGTTTAAAAAAAAATGTAAAATCATGTGGTTCCAAAGGGGTTATTACACAAAGAGCATTAGAGAGCTGGCTACCTTCATTATGCAGTGATTACTTCATATTTACATAGCAAATAGAAAATACTTTATTTTTGTAAAAAATAACATCAGATTCAAATTTTAATGCAATTTGCTATTAGTAAAATTCTAAAACTCTATAATAGAAAATAGATTACATTACCTTCCGGTAGATATTGTCTTTGCTAAAATTAGCAGAAATGGGTATGGCAGTACACTTTTATTATGCTCAGAGACATTTTCCAAATCACATTTTCCAATCACAATAGAAAATAAAGCAAACCATGGCACAGTCTAGACAGAATTTAACCTATACGAAACTTTAATTCCCAAAAAAGTAAACTAATACTTACATGTCTGGGATATGGAGTGAATGGTAAAAAACTAATGAGATTCCTTCATTTTGTACTTGCCATCCACTAGCCCATCCTTAGATTTGATAATTAAGTTAACTAAGAAAAAGGATTGGCTGAGATAAAAATTCCAAAGTACTGAAAGATAGCTTTATATGACTTACACTATAAATGTAAATTGTCAGGTATACAGTAGATATGTATAACTTTGGAGTTAATTTGTCTATGATTATGCAAATATTATTACACCTAATTACTCTGGCTTCCTTATGGAATTAAACACTGACTCCTGGACTTTAATTTTGTTCCGTCACCTTAATATTTGCACTAATATATTTTTTTTACTTGATATACACAGCAATTTTATATTTGCGAAAGGAATTGTCACAAATAGTTGCTTACATTTTTACAGTAGTTCATTTTGACGAATTTCTGAGAGCTTCCACTTTTGCAGCTTGTTATGAAACAATATCCTAAACAGATTGGTCTCTGTTTAGGATATTGTGATATTCTAAGTCTGTGTTCGTAACTGCATAATTGCTTCTATTTCTAACTGAAACCATACTACAGACAGGCAGGGAAAGAGACAGACACAGACAGAGACTGGGAAAGAGATTGAGAGACAGATAGGGAAAGACATTAAAAGAGATAGAGAGAGAGACAGACAGGGAAAGAGATAGAGACAGAGACAGACAGAGAGACAGAAACGTTACTATCCCGGGCAACGCCGGGAACTACGGCTAGTTCTATTATATGACTGATGCCAACAATGACATAAAGGTCTCAGTTCCACTTGTGATTTTCATGGACGAGTGCAATTTGATAAAACATCAGATTGCCTTCGCACCAGTGTTAATCAATCAGGCAGTGTCCATCTGCTCTTTTTTCCTCAGCTCTAATTGTGCTGAGGATTAAATCGCAGCATGCTGAGTATGGCTGCCTAGATCGCACCAGACTTGCTAATGCAAGTCTTTGGGTGCGAGAGAAATATCGCAGAGAATTACATACGTATGTGATACGCATGGCATATGCATGTCACACAGATACTAGGTGAGAAAACTTACACACTTGCATAGCACTTGCACAGGACTCGCATGGCACTCGCATGTCATACGGATGCTAGGTGAGAAAAAAAACCTCACTCACATGACATATGCAGGACCACATGCATGACACTCGTCCCACTTTTCGGGATGAATATCAGAGTGATTATTCGTTCGCAAATGGAACAGAGCCCTAACACCCTATTTAATTTTGGTGTGGTATCCTATATTTTGATGGGAAAAGTAGCTTTCCATTCCTGCTATCAAACCGGACTGAATTGGCAACAAGAACTTGCCAAGAGTCAATTGTGGACAAAGTCAAACACATTCTAAAAGTCATATCAGAAAAAATGTCACCCGTTATAGAATTTTCAAGCATTAGTGATGAGCAAATTAATTAAAAACACTTTGAATTTTCTTAGAATTTGACCAGGTATACAGATTCAATTTACTTAAATCAAGCAAAATATTGTCTGCCTTTTTCCTTGATTCTTTTTAGGGCCATAAAATGGTTAAATAATACAAAATTATTGTATTCCCATCTTGTTCCTATCTTGTACTGGCTCCACAACTTTACTCTTCTCTGCTGACTGTTTGCACCTTTCGGTTCCTGTCTTCTCTTTCATCTTCAATCTTCACATCATCATGTCATGTGGGTGATGCATGTAATGACATCACAACAACCCTGAGGGCATGTGAGGGCATCTTCAATGTGGACATTTTTGTTTACATTGTTAGTTGGCAAAAGCATTGTAGTGTGCAGACTGTGTAGGAAGAAGAATACCCAGCTGCCATTATTTTTCCAAAACAAAAATCTTTAATCTGTGCTCTGAGGAGAAGGAGAACATGATCTACTCCTTGAAATTGTCACTGGGGAGCAAGGTGAACTGCAGAATCAAATGATGAAGCTTCAATAATGGATAGGGAGAGTATATGTCTTTCTTGGCTGGTTAGGTATCGGTTTTGATCAACTATGATGACGATGCACCATTGCAACCAGGCCAGGCCACAGCAATAATTCTGGTCCCTACCCAGGGTGGCACTCATCCACCTTCGCCACTCCCTACTTGGACATCTTGTGGAGTCGGCGCGGTCTTCTGAGGATGGCATTTTGCATCATTATGAGAGAGAGATTTCCAACCTTTTACAGGCTGTGCCCGTACTGTTTCTGTTTAGGTCCAACATGAAATTATTCGGGTTTCCGATAGACTTACTTTGCACATCGATTATTCGCAAAAAGTCAAATAGGGGCAACCTATTCGTCAGATATTCGCCAAGTAGGATATTTTGGTATTCGATCATCCCTAACCATTACTTTTTACCTCATTATTTCAGCATTACATCACTATTGTTTCACTATTATTCACATTCTCACACTTTCATATTATTCTTTTTTTTTTTTAATTTTCTGTATTTTTCACATTCATACTATTTATTTTTATTTATTTCATTTTCATTTTTTTATTTATCCACATCCATTTACATCCATTCCTCACACTCTCACTCCTCATCATCATGTATTTTCACTTTACTTTGCGGTTTTCTCTCTATAAGCATGTTCTTCTAAGTTCCTTTATTTTCAGCAACTATGAACTTTCTTTTCTTTTGTGCCAACTAAAAAAAGCACAAGAGATTGATTAATTGGCCTAATTATTCACCACCTATGTTCTGGCTGTGTATATCTGCTTCTTTCTCCCCATCTCACCACTCCCTGACGAAGCATTTGCAAAACGCGTGTTGGAGGGTGAGGTGGAGGACACAGCAAACATGGAATCTTCTAGTTTGTGTTGACAGGTAGATTTTTAGTTCAGACAATGAATTATCCCTTTCATTCATTTGCACAGAATGCACTTGCGCCTCATCAAATCCAGAAGTTCATTCACTTTGCATTTTATTAATTGATAAAAATAAACTATTAACACTTACATTTTTAAAAACATTTTTCACACTACTGTACAGCTCTGCTCTGCTTCAGACCTGCCCTTATCCTTCTCATCTGCTGTCTTGGTGATTTGGGTTACATCTGTATGTCTGCCCATTTTTTTTTTTTTATTTTACTCACTTATATAGCGCTATTAATTCCACAGTATTTACAGACATGATCATCACTGTCCCAATTTGTGCTCAGAATTTAAATTCCCTATCAGTATGGTCTTTGGAGTGTGGGAGGAAACCAGAGAACCCGGAGGAAACCCACATAAACATGGGGAGAACATACAAACTCCTTGGAGATGTTGTCTTTGAGATTAAATCCAGGACCCCAACCCTGAAAGGATGAAGTACCAACCCCTGAGCCACATGCTTCCCATTCAGCATAACCATTCATTTGGGTCCTACTGTTCCATGTGCCGTCCATTCTGCTGTGGGACTGTCCATGTGTCCAACCTTCCTGCGATTTCATGAATGCACACCATTGGTGGAGCCTAACAGAGAAATCAAACCATGGATTTCAAAGGTAACCAGCAACAACACTATTACCGTTGGATAAGGAGGATTGGTCTGGACTGGTTTTGAAACTTGCTGTGAGCCATTGTGAATTTGTCCAGGCTGTCCAAGACCTGTCAGTCTGTCTAGCTAGACACACTGCGTCAGAATTTTGAAGTTTCACCACAGGTTCCTCTATACCTGCCACAGCCTAATTATCAGCTGTGACATTCTGCTTCGGCCGAATTTGATGGAGATCCTAAGTTCTGCCAGGCTCAGTGCACTATATACTTTGATGATTTTTTCTGACAAACATTTTTTATTGTTACAGCGAGATACCTAAGCATGGGAACATGCACCATTATGGGAGTCAATGAAGTATATCATACTTTGTAAAGAAAGATATGAGTCATCGTGCTAAATATAGGGGCTATGGGCCATCATAATATGTATATGGGCTATGGGGCCATCATTCTGTGTACAGGCGGACCAAGTTCAGTATCATAGTATGGGGGATGGAGGGCTATGGTGCCATCATACTTGGTTTTTGGAGGGTTAGAGCTATCACACTATGTATGGAGGAACTGTGGTGGACATCATACTGCATATAGGGTGATGCATGCCATAATTATAAGGAGATACAATGGGCGCTTATTATTATTATTGTAGTGAGGGTATTATTATTATTATTATCGTTATTATCATTATTATTATTATTATTATTATTATTTTAAAAAAAACAGCACTGAGGTGGAGGGTTATATTACAAATAGGTACTGGGTCATTTTAATTGTTAAAGAAGGTACAGGGAGACTATTATTAAAGGAGGCATATGTCCTTCAAAAATAAACCTTCATTTGGCTATGTGGATGCAAAAATAAAACAGTTGTTGACTCTTGGAAGAATGGGAGGAAAAAAATGGAAAGTAAATACAAAAGTGGAAGAATCACCAGAGGCAAAAAGAGCTTAAAAGCATCTTGGAAACATTAGATCTACAGTATGTCTACTGATCCTGGCTCTTAAGGGCCCTTTGCACACTACGACATCGCAAGCCGATGCTGCGATGCCGGGCGCGATTGTCCCTGCCCCCGTTGCAGCTGCGATATCATGGTGATAGCTGCCGCAGCAAACATTATTGCTATGGCAGCTTCACATGCACTCACCTGTCGTGTGACGTCGCTCTGGCCGACGACCCACCTCTTTCCTAAGGGGGCGGGTCATGCGGCATCATAGCGACGTCACACGGCAGGCGGCCAATAGAAGCGGAGGGGCAGAGATGAGCGGGACGTAAACATCCCGCCCACCTCCTTCCTTCCGCATAGCTGGCCGGGACGTAGGTAGGAGATGTTCCTCGCTCCTGCGGCTTCACACACAGCAATTTGTGCTGCCGCAGGAACGAGGAACAACATTGTAACATCGGTCATTCCCAATTCATTAAAATGACCAACGCTACACCGATGATACGATAACGACGCTTTTGCGCTCGTTAATCGTATAAAAAATGCTTTACACACTACGATGTCGACAGCGACGCCGGATGTGCGTCACTTTCGATTTGACCCCACCGACATCGCACCTGCGATGTCGTAGTGTGCAAAGTGCCCCTAAGGGCTCTTCTCCACTGGCGTGTAAAAAATCATAGCGATACTCGGCTCAAAATGTGAGTCGAGTATCCTGCGTTTGATCTGCGTTTGATCTGCGTACTGTGTGTGTTGTTTTTCCAAACATAGCATCCGTATGACGTGTGAGTGTCATGCGAGTGCTATGTGAGTTTTTAGATAAGCAGCGTCAGACTGGCTATGGGAGAAAACTCCTGTAAAACCAGTCCTGGCCGCGGTTACCTGCACTGAGCTCCGGAGCTGTAACCTGAGCTCCAGAGATCTGCCTGGTCTGTTTTCAGCTGTGCTGACCTGAACAGCAATCGCCAGGGAATTATTCACTCAGCGCTCGCTGTTCAGACTGCACTCTGGAGCTCAGGTGACAGCTCCGGAGTTCAGTGCATGTAACCACGTCCAGGACTGGTTTTACAGGAGATTTCTCCGGTAGCCAGTCTGACGCGGTATGAAAGTGTCAGGATCCGTGTGACATGCGCATGCCACCCGGATTCTGACTTTTTTCTCAGCCCCATAGGATTGCATTGGGATGAGAGAGCTGAGAATCGCATCAAATCGCAGCATGCTGCGATTTCAAGGAGAGCACGTGTAGAATCTGAAAAAAACAGGGAAATGGAGACTGCATCATATGAAACCCTTTGACAGATTGCAATCTGTTTTTCCATGTGATGGGATTTGGAGAAAAAAAAACGCCAGTGGAGAAGAGCCCTTAGTTTCAGTGTGGTTCTGCCTATGTATAACGGCTCACACGTGTATTCTAATAATTTATTAAATTGCCACAAAGGTAAGAAATATCTAAGTATCAACTGTCTAAATAGTAACAAGAACTTTCTTTCTCCATCAATATATAATATATTTGCTGTGACTACAGTTCCCAGAGTTTCACAACATAAGAGAAAATGATGCGCCCTCTGTGACTGCTATAGTTATTTCCTTGTTATCAATATATAACATATCTGCTGTGACAGCAATTCACAGTTTCTCTATATAAGAGGAAACAACTTGCCACTAAAATACTAATATTTACAGCATTGAACTGAAGACACAGCAAATAAGTTACTTGTAAAAATTAACATTTTATTTTGTTTTCTCATGCAGTAAGGTTTGCAAAGTGGTGAAATGTAGTCACAGCAAAAATAAATATTGGAACAGTTATTGCTTCTATTTAGACAGTTAAGAGGCGAGATCTGTTGTTATAATGGTAATAATATACATCTACAGGATTACATTCATAAAGGAACATTGGAGGTTATAAATTTTCGGTGTCTTTGATGACTTCTATGTTTTTTTTTTCATAAATAATAAAAATATACCTACAGTATTGTGTAAATATGTAAAAACAGTAAGTGATACAATTAGGTAATTTGTTGACTTTGCAATTTGATAATCAATTATTTAATATTGCACCGAATGGCTCCTAGGAGGGGTTTTGAATTAAATATTTGTATTCTAATAAATAAATCACATAATTTTAGGCACAAAGTCTAAAAAAAATTAGAAGGAAAATGTGTATAATGTGTTCGTGCCTCATGAATTTCATCCATATATTCTTGCAGCATTTATAGAAAGACATTGTTAGAATTAATCACAAATCCACTCATAGCATGTATATACAGTACAGACCAAAAGTTTGGACACACCTTCTCATTCAAAGAGTTTTCTTTATTTTCAGGACTCTAAAAATTGTAGATTCACATTGAAGACATCAAAACTATGAATTAACACGTGTGGAATGAAATACTTAAAAAAGTGTGAAACAACTGAAAATATGTCTTATATTCTAGGTTCTTCAAAGTAGCCCCCTGTTGCTTTGATTACTACTTTGCACTCTCTTGGCATTCTCTTGATGAGCTTCAAGAGGTAGTCACCGGAAATGGTTTTCCAACAGTCTTGAAGGAGTTCCCAGAGATGCTTAGCACTTGTTGGCCCTTTTGCCTTCACTCTGCGGTCCAGCTCACCCCAAACCATCTCGATTGGGTTCAGGTCTGGTGACTGTGGAGACGAGGTCATCTGCCGTAGCACCCCATCACTCTCCTTCTTAGTCAAATATCCCTTACACAGCCTGGAAGTGTGTTTGGGGTCATTGTCCTGTTGAAAAATAAATGATGTTCCAACTTAAAGCAAAACGGATGGAGCAGCACACCGCTGCAAGATGCTGTGGTAGCCATGCTGGTTCAGTATGCCTTCAATTTTGAACAAATCCCCAACAGTGTCACCAGCAAAGCCCCCCCACACCATCACACCTCCTCCTCCATGCTTCACGGTGGGAACCAGCCATGTAGAGTCCATCCGTTCACCTTTTCTACAAAGACACGGTGGTTGGATCCAAAGATCTCAACTTTGGACTCATCAGACCAAAGCACAGATTTCCACTGGTCTAATGTCCATTCCTTGTGTTCTTTAGCCCAAACAAGTCTCTTCTGCTTGTTGCCTGTCCTTAGCAGTGGTTTCCTAGCAGCTATTTTACCATGAAGGCCTGCTGCACAAAGTCTCCTCTTAACAGTTGTTCTAGAGATGAGAAGGTGTGTCGAAACTTTTGGTCTGTACTGTATGTATGTATATATATATATATATATATATATATATATGATGGTGGATGAGATTTGTAAATGTCATTTCTTATATTTTGTCATGTAATTTATGGGACTTTTTCTCTTTTGTAATTCTGACATTTTTGGCCATCTAGTCTGTATATAAATGTGTGACATTTGTATATAGTCTGCATGTCTACTGAGATGTGATGAAGGGTTAAGACTCTCCGGAAGGAGCTATCCATAAGACTACAGTCTGGAGGCTCTTTTATTAGGAAAGCGCAGCATCTTTGTATTCCAGTGATTTATCCATAGATTTCCAGAAAACTTCTAGATGCAACAAATATGCAATATTCAAAAATGGCTGAGAGGGGAAAAATTTACTACTGAGCCGTGATCGGAAGAATTTGATCCGTCTTCATAGTGGTTGAAGCTCCATTTTTCTGATTCAGAGATCCAAATCCCCTGCCCAGCCATAAAAATGGATGAATGTAAATAGATAAGCATTGTGGATTGAATTTCACATCATGTCAATTTATGCTGCAGATTTCAATACATGTATTTTAGCCTTTACAAAAAAATTTGCACCTATTCCCCAATTAAACAGGTATTTAATGCGCACCAATCACCAGGACTTTGCTATATAACCTAAAGCCAGTGCTATACTGGCACTATCATGCTGATTCTATACATACCTTTAGGTGTTACCTCGGATGTATAGGTTTTGAAACACAAGAAAGTAAAGTTTGTAAAATCATCAGCTTGTTGCGTGACAGCAGGTCTTAACTGGGGTGGATATTCATAGTTACACCCTCCCCCTTTTACTTATGCTAATTTTATTATAGAATCGATTTAGTTTGTGACTAACAGGACCTGTGCTGAGGTTATACCCATGTGACCAGAAGCGTCAGAGCCTCAGCCAACAGAAAAATGTTGCTTCCTGATATCAGCTATATTGGTTGAGGCCACACCCCTTCTGGTCACATGGGTATGACCTCACACAGGTCCTGTTAGTCACAAACTAAATCGATATTGGGTATTTTATTGGGGATTTTACATTGGAGAAACAGGACAGAGACTGAAAGCAAGAATGAGGGCTCATCGTCACACAACTACAGACAAAAAAAAACAACATGTGGCCAAACATTTCTGTGCTCCAGGACACAACATAAACCACATGAAAGTTGTCATATTAAAAGGCAACTTACGGCAAAAGATAGGTGGTTGGTGGCTAAGAGGGTCTTTGACGAGTGGGCGAAGAAAAAGGAACAGCTATTTTGGTCCCACAAGGAAGCTGATCTTCACAGATTTGGCAACAAGGCGGGGAGGATGTTGGCAAATTTAGCAAGGGGTAGCAGAAAAACGACGGTAATCTCTAAATTGAAAACAAAGGGTGGGGGGGTGACCTCGGATCCTAAGGAAATTAACAGGGTGTTGGGAGACTATTATAGGAAATTATATGGGTCAGGACATAATGACGTGACTGACGTGTCGGAGTGGATACGACGAGCCCAATTGCCCAGTCTAACGGAGGAGGAATTAGAAGCCCTAAACGCTGATATTACAGAGGAAGAGGTATCAAGAACAATTGGAGAACTCAACACCAATAAGGCACCAGGACCGGATGGTTTCAATAGCGAATTTTATAAAGGACTTAAGGATCTGATTGCACCAGATCTGACCTTAGTTTTTAATGCTATTCTGGGAGGAACAGAAATCCCTAGAAACACCAATATAGCATATATTAAATTGATACATAAGGGAAATAGGGATCTGGATGACCCCTCGAGCTATAGGCCCATCTCGCTCATCAACCAGGACTTAAAATTAATTATGGCTGACAGATTGGCCAAGGTCTTACCAAGGATAATCTCAGAGCACCAGGTAGGGATTATCAAAGGGAGGAGTGCGGTGACCAACATCAGGAAGACGATTTTAGTGGTTGATGCGGTTCGATTGGGCCGTACTGAGGGAAGGGCAAGACCTGCGTTAGTCACACTCGACGCTGAGAAAGCGTTCGATAATGTTAATTGGGGTTGGTTGGATAAGGTGATGGAGGCTGCGAGGATCATAGGCAAGATGAGACTCTACATCAAAAGTTTATATGCTAACTCAGGAGCAAGGATCCACACTCCGGGTTTCCTGTCGGACGTGTTCCCTCTGATGAAAGGGACGAGACAGGGATGCCCGTTATCCCCCCTACTATTTAACCTGGCAATCGAGCCATTGTCAAGGGTGCTGCAGGGTCATGACAGTTTCAAAGGGATCACCATAAGAGGAGCAGAAATGAAGATAGCGCTTTTCGCCGACGACATGATTTTATACATGGGGGACCCTGGTGCGGATCTGCCTCAGACACTTGACATGATTGAAAAATTTGGATCCATCTAGGGTTTCAAGTTGAACAAAAAGAAGTGCGAGAATCTATTTTTGAAGGGGGGTCAAGGGCCAACTGGGAGAAATATAAGTGAGGGCCATGTAAATGGGATTCCTATAGCACAATCATCAGTCAAATACTTGGGAGTGTATATAGGGAGGACGGTGGAATCAATTTACAAACTGAATTATGGACCACTGATTAGAAAAATCATAAACCAACTGAAAGGATGGAAGGGACTACCCTTACCACTATTAGCAAGATGCCACCTTATAAAAATGATGAGTTTCCCCAGAGTGTTGTATCCCTTCCAGAAGATTCCGCTACTGGTACCACTGAAAGATGTCAACAGAATTAACTCAGCGTATGCAGATTTTGTTTGGAGGGGAAGGAAACCTAGAATAAAGTTGCGTACGCTAATGAAGTCAGTGGAGGAAGGAGGAATAAATTTCCCGGACGTCAGGGGGTTCAACATTTTGTGCATCATGAGACACATGATTGACTGGCTGAGAGGAACAAGCAGACACTCAGATCTTGGTTTGGAACACAAGTATTCAGAGTCATGGGACCTGGCATCCATTCTCCATTCCCCACTGTCTAAGATCGAACGGCACATAAGAAACTCAATTATATTTCGAGACACCATGCTGGCCTGGAGATTGGTAAGATGGAAACTGGGACTCTCTTGGAAGGTATCAAAATATCTAAACCCTTGGGCATCGCCAAACTTTCCCCTGTGAAGAGAGAATAAACTGTTTCTCAAGTGGAAAGAGAAGGGCATTAGAAGAATGAAAGATGTTATGAATGTGGATGAGAGAAGGTGGCTGACAGGACAGGAAGTGCTTGATAGATATGACCTCAACAGTTTCCACATTATCCAGTACGAACAATTGAGGCATTGAGTAATGAGAGACCTTGGAGAGATGGGAAGGGAACTGAACAAGAGTATGATTGATGAGCTTATGGACGGGGATGCAACAAATGTGAATGTTTCTCAAATATACCGAACACTCAGAGGGGTGCTAATATCTTGGGAAGACAGCCGTATGCTTTAAGCATGGGAGAAGCAACTGAAAGGACAAAAAGTGGTGGATGTCATATTGAAAGGATGGATTCAGATGTGGAAACATGTCACCAATGAGAGCTGAAAAGACACCCAGTTTAGGATATTGCATAGCGCTGTATTGGGTTTTAACATACCGGGTAGAAATGCACGATGTCCTAAATGCCACGAAATAAAAACAGACATGTTACATGGTCTGTGAGAATGTAGGGTAATAAAGAGGTTCTGGAATCAAGTCAGAACATTGGTTCAGACAACATGGAGCATTTTTTGCAAATCAGAGTTAATGGTGTGGATTTTTCACTCCTTTGAGGGGGGCGTTAGAGGGGGACTGAACACTCAGGACAAAAAGACATTTGCAATCATACATGACATAGCCATGATAGCTAAAAGATGCATACTAAGGCACTGGATACAGGAGGAAGCTCCATCTCCAGGGGAAGTTATTGGCGAACTGCATAACCTTTTGAGGCTGGAGAAACTAGAAGCAGAAAGAGACAAAGACAATAAGACTACCAAGTTCTTTGGGAGATGGAAAACCTTTATAGAAACCCATCTCTCACGGGAAGAAATAAACAATTTGGTGACACCTTTCAGGCAGACGGAGTGGCATCTTCTAAATGAAATCCAGGGAAGTCTGGGAAAATTAAGGTTTAACTAGCGGGGACTAGAGGGAAGGGCGAAAGAGAGACGCCACAGTAAGAACAAGGCTCGACATTGATTTTGGATGTATTAGAGAATGACAAGGGGGTTTAGGGATATGTTCTATATATGTTACGTTTAGACTTTCTAATACTGGCTTGTTATTTACCATTGTGAAACAAGAAATAGATTGGAATAATTAGTTGGGGTATTACACCTTTCTTTGGCATATTTTGGCAACGAATGTACGTTTTTTTTCTTCTTTGGTAACCCCATTTCTTCTGCAATGATATTGGCAACTTCAGATTACAAAATCAATGAAGGGTCTGGGAATACAAATTCATTACAATGTTTTATTCTGTCCACACAGGATTCAACCTGTCAGACGGATTTATGACTCAGTACAATATCTGAGGAATCTGCTCCAGAGACTGTGAGGGCACCAGGCCTCTGATCCTACATGGATATTCAGACAATAAAACTTTCACACCCCTAATAAAAGTTAATTAAGGATTCCCTTTCTATGCTTAGTGTTTGTTTATTTAAATGCCATTTTATTATACCATGAATCTGCTCTGTTTGTGTATATATTGTGTTTCTTCAGATGTTTTGTTATACCATGCCTGATCAAGAAACCTGAGAAGCTTCGAAAGCTTGCTCTGTAACATCATTTATTTTATTTTAGTTAGCCATTAAAAGGTATCACAACTACAAGATTATAATTTTATTTCTCTCACTGAGAGCAATCAATCAAAGTTCCGAATGTGGCGAATAATCTGGAAATACATAGCTGTGTTGTTGATCTAAGCCTCCCAAAAACATATTTGCATCTGCTGTGGTCAGCTCAGGAGCAGATGATGCTGTTACTGTAGGGTCAGAAGTTGTCAGAAGCATGCGGTGCTGGTGTTGATTATGTGAGGGCATCTCCTGTGGGGGAATTTTTATTTAAATTGCTAGAGGACAAAAGCATTGCAGTGTGCAGTCTGTGTAGAAAGAAGGGTACCCAGGTGCCATTTTTTTTTCTTCAAACAACACTGTTTATATTCTGTGCTCTGAGGAGAAGGAGAACATGATCCACTCTTTGAAATTGTCATTGGAGAGCAAGGTGAACTGCACCATCAATTCATGAAGCTGCAATTATGGATAGGGAGAGTATTTCATGGCCAACTGGGCACGTTTCAATCTGCCACAATGCAGCACCACCGCCAGGACAGATCACTAGCTCTGACTTCAATACCAGGTGGCACTCATCTACCTTCTCCACTTTCTGCTTGAACTTCTTCATGTCCTGATCAGCAACAGGGCAGAACTTTGCTTCCGCTTCCCTTCCTCAGTCATTTTGTATGTAAAACTATGAAAATAAATACCACGGCACTCAGGAATGCTAACAATGAATACGGGAACTCTGGTATTGTATTACTGCTATGGGAATATTTGAAAAAAGATATTTAGCTTATGTATTGGCCAATGAATGTGAACCTGATAACCACAACAAGGTGATCTCTTATATATCGTAACCCTAACTTGAAATGCCTCTATCTGGGTTAAACAACTACATGTTTGGGCAGAAAGGATCCAGCTGTAAAGTCTCTTGTACTCAGTACAAATACAAATAGGGTGTGGCACCCTTTACTTGAGCTGGACATTTCATCTAGAGTACTTCCCATGGCTGTGTGTCCATAGTTGAGACCAAGTGCCTCTCCACTCTTATTCAGATTGAGGTTTGTTTTGACACATAGTAAGGATTTAATACTAAAGAGTGTTAGGCACAATCCCGATTTGAGTACACCTTGTTGCGGTGGGATGGCTTTATGCTTTTTTGATCAAAAGTACTTTCTATTAAGTACTCTATGTTTATATATATATATATATATATATATATATATATATATATATATATATATATATGATACATATGCACTAATGCTTTTACTTATTTACAGCAGGGTATATGTCCATATTATTTTCATCGTGGTTTTTCTTTATCTTATGGCCAGGCTGCACATGCGCTTATAAGTTGCATGTATACCAATTCATACTCCGGCTCATTTTTGGCATTTTGCTACCTGTAAAGTGTTTGAGAACCAGATCATGTTCACTTAGCTGCTGATTCCATACTGCGATTTGGAGAAGGGACTAACTCTCTTGGACATTGAAGGGAAACCATCATGGCCCAAACAGTTTTAACCAGCAGATTTGGAGTTAATCTGCAGCTTCATAGTATACTAAAGCTGTGTAGCCACCAAACTTAAAGGGAACCTGTCACCATTCTAGCTGCATATAAGAGCCCAGGCCACTCTGTAGAACATAAACAACACTTTATAATACTCACCTAGGAGGTCACTCTGGTGTAGACTGGTCAAATGGGTGGCGCCGTTCTCCGGGACCAGCGCCTCCTCTTTTGGCCATCTTTGTTCCTACTTCTCAAGCCGGCATGCATGACGTGTCCTACGTCATACACACTCACCGGCACTGAGGTACTGCGCAGGCGCACTTATATCTGCCATGCCGAGGGCAGATCAAAGTATTGTAGTGCACCTGCGTAGTACTTCAGTACCGGCCTGTGTGCATGAAGTAGGGCGCGTCATGCACACTGGCTTCAGAAGAAGGAAGACCAAGATGGCCGAAAGAGGAGGCGCCGGTCTCGGAGAACAGCGCCACCCATTTGACCATTCTGCACCGGAGCGACCACCTAGGTGAGTATTATAAAGTATTTTTTATGTTCTACACAGCAGCATGGGCTCTTATATACAGCATGTTAGAATGCTGAATATAAGAGCCCACTGGTGGTGGCCGCAGCTTATAGGCCCCAAATCTGGTGACAGGTTCCCTTTAAAGTTCAAATAGCTTTCAGTCATAGAGGCATGTTGGCACGGCTTCAGCCACTGCTCAGTACTTTGTGAGCAGCGAGTGTAACCATGCCTTGGCACTGACTGACATCCAATCAAATACCACTCAGTCAATGCACTGATTGGTGATGAAGCGACGCATCTATGTCTGAAAAGCCCGCTTTACACGCTACAATAAATCTTACGATGTGTCGGCGGGGTCACATTGTAAGTGACGCACATCCGGCATCATAAGTATGAATGTAGCATGTAAAACCTCTGTGCAATTGCGATTAAACGAAAATCCGTTCATCACATGCACGTCGTTCATTCCTCAAGGATTGAACGTGAGGTTGTGCAATGTTCCCGAGGTAGCACACATCGCAGTGTGTGACACCCCGGGAACGATGAACTGCAGCTTACCTGCGTCCTGCAGCTCCCGGCTAGCAATGCGGAAGGAAGGAGGTGGGCGGGATGTTTACGTCCCACTCATCTCTGCCCCTCCGCTTCTATTGGCCGGCTGCCGCGTGACGTCGATGTGACGCGGAACGTCCCTCCCACTCCAGGAAGTGGACGTTTGCCGCCCACATCGAGGTCGTATGGAAAGTAAGTATGTGTGACGGGGGTTAATTGTTTGTGCGGCACGTTCAACAAATTGAACGTGCCACACATACGATGGGGGCTTTGCAAATCGCATACGATATCGTAGCAGGCTAAAGGCTGCCAGGAGGGATAAAGTTAATTTTCTCCTGTTAAGCAGGCTTTCAGTGTGGTGGCCAAATGGTTTTAGAACGCTATTAACCTCCAGATTAACCCCAAATTTGTAGGTTAATAGTGTTTGGGACATGATAGGTTACCTTTAAACCTAGTCTGTCTGCTGAATTATATGAATTACAGAATATATTAAAAACCATTAGACTGTAGTATTATTCCTAAAAATCTTTGACTGGTTACTGGTTGACTGCCCCAATAATCTCAATTTCTACCTATTGCCAAAATTGCATAAAGATTCAACTAAATTCAATTATGTTCTAAAGATGTGTAATATCATGTGGTTAATGTCATGTGATTGCAAGTATGTGATTGACTTACTTAAAGTAATGTGTCAACTGAAATAAAATATTGAGCGACTCGATACTCTAGTCGGAACGTGACCACAGAAGTGCAAATCACAACTGAAAATGACCAGCAGGGTAAATTTACTCAAGAGTATACAAACCTTTAAGGATATGATAAGTTTGATGGCATTATTCTGTTACTGTGTGCTAGTATGATGTAGTAATGGCATAGAAGTATTATTTAAGGTTATATAGCATAATTATTGGTAATATCAGTCTTGGAATAAATCTTGTTTTCTCATGGCAAGATAATATTTAGAATAGAGACCCCCCAAATAGAGAGGCATCATAGGCCAATGTCCTTTCAAATGCCATGGCTGAATTTCAGTCCCAGCCTGGACCTTCTGCATACTGAATGCCTTAAAAACTAAACGCCAAAAATGGTAAAATAGTGGGGCTTTCAAATATTCATAATTTATTATGCTTTGTTTTTTCCCATTGTGTCATTCAAAACTAAAGCTTAAGGACATAAAAAGTAAAAGACCCCACAGTACAAATTATAGCAAAAACAAAGTCATGTATGGAATCCTCTTACCCAACATGAAATAAAACTTTGTCTAGAAAAAAAACAAACCTTCATTTGGCTACAAAAGTAAAAAAAAATAAAAATAAATAGTGACTCTTGGGAGAGGGAGGAAAAAATGGGTGGTAAAAACTTAAAGACAACCAACTAGCAGGATTTTCATGTCTAAAGTAAAGCCAGTGCTATACTGGCACTAAGATGCTGAATCCAGGCATTCCTTCAATTCTGAGATTGAGTGTTTTATCATAGTAATATGTGCAAGTAAAGTTACAGAAATGCACTGTTATTTGATTTTCAGGTGCAACAGGGACGGGAATATGGGGTTGGGTCTTGCTATCTATTCTTGGCCATGTCTACCGGCCTGGCCTTCCTCCCCGTTGCTGTCATAAACTTTAATTCCGGCACCTGTTCATTACCATTTATCACTATTGCAGCCAACTCTTCACTAAGATGGTGTCAGAGTTGGCACCTGCGTAGAGCGCTATCTCTGGCATCATCTTTGTGAAGATTCTGTCTTTCTTCATTGGACTGATGGATGCACAATGTGAGAGCTGCACATGCGCCTTTGCAGCCTCAGCTCTCATTGTGAGCACGGGAGCTCACGCGGTCACAACACAAGTGGAGCCCACCCACCCCCAAGATCAACTCCACGCACATGACCGCAGACCGCACAGAGAAGACGAGCTGCAAGCTTCAGAGGACCCCAGTGAGTTGGGGCGATCTCCACTTCTCTTGTGCGCTCCCGGGGTCACGACAACAGCTGAGGATGCAAAGGCACATGCGCCGCCCTCACATCGCGCATCCATCAGTCTAATAAAGGAAGACAGAGCTTTCACAATGATAGCACTATGTGCAGGTGCAGGCGCAGACTCCGACGTCATCTTAGTGAAGAATTTGCTGCAATGGTGACAAATGCTAATGAGCAGATGCCGGAATTAAAGTCTATGAAAGCGACAGGGGGAAAAAGGCCAGGCAGACAGGGTCAGGATTAGATAGCAAGACCCGACCCCCATATTCTCAAACCTGTCAATCAAATAACAGAGCATTTTTGTAACTTTACTTGCACATATTACTGTAATAAAACAATCTTAGAAATGAAGGTATGCCTGGATTCAGCATCCTAGCAGCAATATAGCACTGGCTTTACTTTAGACATGAAAATCCTGCTAGTTGGTTCTCTGTAAGTGCAAATTTGAAAGGCTAAGATAAGAAGATATAAAAGCACCTTGGCAATATTAGATCTATGTTTACTGATCTTGGTTCTTAGGCCGGGACCACATGGGGCACTACTGCGATCCTCGCATGACACTCAGCTCACGCTGGCAGCACAGCGGGAGCCAAGAGTCATGCGAGTGTCACTGCGACTGAGGTACGATCATGTGATCGGACCGCAGCTGTGGGGGCGGGCTGGCTGAGGAGGGGAGGGAGGGATTTATCTCCCTCTCTCCTCCGTTGCCGGCTATTGCCATTCTCGCCCTGCACTCACAGTACACCGCTGTACTGCGAGTGCAGTGTGATTTTTCTCTCGCCACATAGAGTTGAATGCGTGCGAGAGAAACTAGGATCGCATTACAGTCACAACATGCTGCGATTGTTTTCTCGGCCCGATGAGGGCTGAGAAAATAATCGCTCATGGGTGCTGGCACATAGGCTAATATTGGTCCGAGTGAAATACGATGTCTTATCGCATTTCATTTGCTCTGATTTTCATGTCGTGTGGCTTAGGCCTAAGTTTCAGTGTAGTCCTGCCTAGGTATAGCAGGTCAAATGTGTATTCTAATAAATAATTTATTATCAAATTAGCACAAAGGCAACATATATCTAAATAGCAACTGTCTAAATAGTAGCAATAACTCTCCATCAATATGTAACATATTTGCTGTGACTGCAGTTCACAACCTTTCACCGCATATCATGAAATGATGCACATTCATCTGAAAATGGTGCTGGTGAGGTGGCTCTCCTGACTCTCCGGGCCTGGTCGCGGTCACACCCTCTGATAGCCCCTGCTAACAATATATAACATATTTGCTGTGACTGCAGTTCAGAGTTTCTCTACGTAGGAGAAACTAATTTATCACTAAAATACTAATATTAACAGCAATGAACTGCAGTCACAGCAAATAAATTACTTACTGTAGCGAAAATTACTATTTTATATTGGCTAATCATGCTGTAAGATTTGCAAAGTGGCGAAGTGTAGTCACAGCAAAGATAATATTGGTACAGTTATTGCTACTATTTAGGAAGTTAAGAGGCGAGATACGTTGTTTCAATGGCAATAGTATACCGCTACAAGATTAAGTTAGTAAAGGAACATTTGCAGTGTTAAGCTTTCTGCGTCCATCATGACTTCTGTCTTTTTTTTTCATAAATAATAAATTAATATATAAACAATTATGTAAATATTTAAAAAGAGTGATGGAGACAATTAGGTAATTTGTTGCCGTTTTGTAAATTTTATAATAAATCAATAATATACCTATTGCCTGCTAGGAGCGTTTTCGATTAAATATTTGTATTCTAATAAATTATTCTTATTATTATTATTATTATTATTAATATTTATTTATAGAGCACCATTGATTCCATGGTGTTGCACATGAGAAGGGGTTACTTACAGAATACATATACAAATTACAATAGACAGACTGGTACAGAGGGAAGAGGATCCTGCCCTTGCGGGCTTACAGTCTATAGGATTTTGGGGAGGAGACAGTAGGTGGGGTGTTGGTTGGGCAGCAGTTCCGGCACGGTAGGGAGGCGGTGATGACGCAGTGGGGTCATTGGAGATTATAGGCAGTTCAGAACACTTGAGTTTTCAAGTTCCGTTTGAAGCTTGTAAGTGAAGCAGATAATCTGACGTGAGACAGCGAATTCCAGAAGACAGGGGATGCTCGGGCGAAGTCTTGGAGGCGGTTGAATGAGGAGCGAATGAGAGAGGAGGGGAGAAGGAGATCTTGGACGGACCGGAGGTTATGTGTTGGAGTGTAACGGGAGATTACTTTGGAGATATATGGAGGAGACAGATTATAAATAAATCACATATATTTGTGCACAATTAAAAAAAAAAAATTAGAAGGAAAATGAGTGTAATAGGTTGTTGCTGGGAAAATTATTGATTTTGCTCTATACGTATATTCTTGCAGCATTTACAGTATTTACAGAGAGACGACAAATATAAATGTGTTTTTAATCCTCCCCTCTCAACATATATATGTATGATAGTGGTTGAAGTTTGTAAATGTCATTTCTTTTTTTTTTTTGTCTTGTGATTCCTGTGACTTTTTTTCTTTTGTAGTTCTTGCATTTAATCTGTATATAAATATGTCACATTTGTATGTAGACGGCATGTTTACTGAGATGACAATTTGTCTGGAGGCTCTTTTATTGGGAAAGCGCAGGACCCTGGTATTCTTCCAGTGATTTATCCACAATCTTCCAGCAAAGTTAGAGATACAACAGATATGCAATATTCAAAGATGTCTGAGAGGGGAAAGGTTTACTACTAATGGAGACTCAACTTTGGAATTTTGCCAGTACCAGAAAAATGTATAGTGATATGCAATTATAGGGGATATTTAACTTTAGGTTGACTTACAGTGTGCTCTCATAAAGTTGCTGTAGTAGAAATTCTCAAATGGGTCATCCACTTTATCTTTATTTTAGTAATTGTATTGAGGATACTATATATTTGGCACTTATTATTATAGAAGTATTACAGATTCTCCTCCTTTTTACAGCTCCAACCCATTGTTTATGCTGACTTTCAGGTGTGCATTAAAATACAGGTGTCTATAATTAACTCAGCTGTTGCCAATAAACCTATTAGAAGCTTCTAAAGGCTTGACATCATCATATGGGCTGTCCCATATTGTTTAAAGGCATAGTTTTCTTAAGGGGGCTTCATACGCTGCAATATCGTTAATGAATTATCGTCAGGGTCACAGTGTTTGTGACGCACATCCGGCGTCATTAACGATATCGCAGTGTGTGACACTTATGAGCAACCTTAAACGATCGCAAAAGTGGTCGAAATCATTTGCCGCGGAGAGGTCGTCCTGAAACAAAAAATTGTTTTCAGCTTATTAGCGATGTTGTTCCTCGTTCCTTCGGCATCACACATCGCTATGTGTGACACCACAGGAGCGACGAACATCTCCTTACCTGCCTCCACCGGCAATGCGGAAGGAAGGAGGTGGTCGGGATGTTCCGTCCCGCTCATCTGCGCCCCTCCGCTTCTATTGGACGCCTGCCGTGTGATGTCGCTGTGATGTCGCACGAACCGCCCCCTTAGAAAGAAGGCGGTTCGCCGGCCAGAGCGATGTCGCAGGGCAGGTAAGTCCGTGTGACGGGGGTAAGCGAGGTTGTGCGCCACGGGCAGCGATTTGCCCGTGTCGCACATTCGACGGGGGCGGGTACGATCGCTTGCGATCTCGCTAGCGAGATCTCAGCGTGTAACGCTCGCTTTAGTGTATGTAAAAACTTTTTACTTTGCAGAAAGTAATAAACATGCCTTGAAGCATTCTCTATTCCTCTCATTATTCTGCCATTTGGCCAATATAAATAATTTTGGTTCCTAATTTACTTAAAATGAAAAAGGTTTATTTTGATTTCATGTCAGATAGTGAGAAAAACATGCAGATGTGTCTTTTTAGATAGTGTGCAAAAACTTCTTTCTGGTTTCAACTGTACATTGTGAAATAACAATTGATAAAGACGCGGATGACCAGACACATCCTCCAAAGGAAAAACATTGTGCATGTGAAACGTGTTTTTAATTGGAGGAGGCTGGTAAATAGGTGTGATCCCATCTCTCCATTAGAGCTTGATATATAGGTCAGGTGTCATGATTCACCTCCCTATCCACATGGCTAGGGGGCGGAGCCTTCTCTCGGGCCTCACTTCCGGCCCCTGGATGCCTTAAAGCTGACACTTCCAGTGAACCAGTGCCGGCTATAAGCTTAGCTCTGCTTTGCCTGTGATTGCTGGTCCTGTGAGTGATATCCTGATCAGTCTGTTCCTGTGCCCCCGTGCCCTTGTCTGTGTTCTGTCCCCTGGTCGTCCCTCCTGTCCTGTGTTTCCCCTCCTATTTCCCCACTCGGTTGCTTCCTCCGGTACTGACCTTAGCCTGACTTTGACTTCGCTTCTGCTCGCTCCTCCGGTCCTGCTTCTGCCCGTACGGTGTTTGACCCAGCCTGTCTGACTATTCCTCACATACCCTGTAGTTCTGCCTCTCAGCTGTGCTGAATAGGCAGTGCATGAGAACGCTGTGCATTTCCTTCCTGGTTCTCATTGCTCTGTGTAGTGTCGTCTGCTGCAGAGCTCTGGCTCCCCCTGGTGGCAGCATTACATCAGGATGATTTACACCCTAGAGTCTTGAAAGAGATAGCTGAGGAAATAATAGTACCACTTTCCATAATCTTCAATAAGTCATGGGAAACAGGAGTGGTCTCTCTAGATTGGAAAATGGCAAGTGGTTCCTATCTACAAAAAGGGGAAAAAGGAGGATCCAGGGAAATACAAGTCAATAAGTGTTTAACAGGGACAAATGCAAAGTCCTTCATCTGGGTAAAAGAAATGTAAAAAGCATATATAGAATGGGAAGAATAGAACTAGGTGATAGTACCAGGGAAAAGGACTGGGGCATAATAGTAAATCCTAGATTCAACATGAGCCAACAGTGTGGAGCTCCAGCTAAAAAAGACAATAAAATTCTGGGATGTATCAAGGCAAGCATTGAATCTAGATCAAGAGAAGTAATTATTCCCCTATACGCTGCCCTGGTCAGACCCCACCTGGAATACTGTGTACAACTCTGGGCACCCCAATTCAAGAAAGAATCGATATATTGGAGCAAGTCCAGAGAAGAGTAACCAAGATGGTAGAAGGTCTGCAAAGCGTGTCCTATGAATACCGGCTAAAAGAACTAGGGATGTTTAGTTTGCAAAAAAGAAGGCTGAGAGGAGACTTAATAGCGGTCTACAAATATCTGAAAGGAAGTACAGTACAGAGGGAACTACCCTATTCTCATTAGCACAAGGAAGTACAAGAAGAAATGGGATAAAACTAAAAGGAAGATTGTGAATGAGAACTTAAGAGATACCCAATTCAGGATCATACATAGAGCTATCTATGGATTTAATATATTGAATGCAAGACATCCAGATAAGATGATGAGTTGTCCAAATTGTGGTACAGAAAAAACAGATCTATATCATGGGATATGGCAGTGCGAGAGGATTGAAAGATTTTGGAAACAAGTCCAAGGGGTAGTGAGGAAAATCTGGAATAGAAATGTGGAGTTGGATCCAATGGTCTGGTTATTTCACTATCAGCATCGGGAGGAGGGAGAGAAAGGGGGAGACAAGTTACTGAATCTTTTCCATGATATAACAATGATAAGTAAAAGGGCTCTTCTTCAGAAGTGGCTGGTGAAGGAAGTACCAACAAAAGAAGAACTTGTTAATCAATTGAAAAAAACGCTCATGTTGGAAAAGGTGATGGTGGAGAGGTGTAAAGAAAGGATGACAGCAACATTTTTTAGTAAAAGGAGAAAGTTCATAAGCGTTATATGTTCTAGAGAAGAAATAATACAAATAATGTCCACATTTATGTCTACGGAATGGTACATGAAGGAAGATCTGTCAGGGTCCCTGTGCGAGCTGAAAGTATAGCTGGCTAGAGTCTGGGTCGTGTCGCATGGAGAGGCGAGGGGGGGGTGGGAGGGATAGTGTTTATAAGTAATGTTTATAACAAGTTATGAAGGAAGGCTGAACGGGGGTAGCAGAGACTGAATAATGGAAATATACACTGACGAAGAAGGGGAAGGAGCAAATTTGATGACAGTGACAGATATTTGGTTGATAAACTGTAGAGACTATGTTATTTGCTATTTTGATTTGTTGACCCTTATTTTCTTCATTCTGTACCCTATTTTACCATTGCAAGAAAATAAATAAAAATTACCCTGTCTGAGCAGGGTAAAGCTCCAGAATTGTCACATGTGGTGGCTGCAGGCTGGTATTTTTAGGCTTGGAAAGGCCCAATGGGCCTTCTCACCCTGATAATACCCCAGCTGTCTGCTTTACTTTGGCTGGTTATCAAAAATAAGGGGATTCTATATCTCTTTTTTCTAATTATTGAAATACATATTAAAAAAACTGTCTAAGAGCCCCTTTCTTCTTGATAACTAGCCAAGGTTAAGCAGACTACTGAGGGCTGCAGGCAATCTATCTATCTAGCTATCTAACGATCTTTGTACATCTTTAACACATAAAAACATTTATTTCAGTCTCATGCATTTTTTTTCTGGTACATGTCACACGGATTCCATTCGTGTGCTGTACGTATTTCACCTGTAAAAATGGACATGTCTCCATGTGGTTCACAGGGACTCATGGTTTGTGTGAAAAAACAGAGGTGTGAAGATCCCTAGTGATTTCAATTAGTATGCATCTGATTTGTGAAAATGGACACCACATGTACTTGAAACACGGACATGTGAATGGGGCTTAAACGAGTTCCTGGCAAGTCTGCAAGTCTTAATGTTAAGCCCCAGGTGTGTGTCTTGGGAGGCCTTATATAAGTCTAGGAAATATAAAACATGGCAGCACAGCAGGCTTCTTGCAATGCCCGACATGTGGCACAAGAAAGTCCAGTAGACCGGGGTACAAAGAACAGAGCCCATAGCCGGGACAGGTGTGTAACAAATCCCTTGCTTCCACCAAATTAATGAATATATGAAAGGTAACATTAATCATATCTATTTAATCATTTTAGTCTCTCTACACTGTTTAAAATTACTTAATCATAAAGATACCCTTGTAAGGTGTTCAAAAAACACTATGAAAATTTCAAAAAGGCTCTCATGAGCAAAAAAAGGCATGAACTTGCCCACCAGAGACAAAACACCATATAAAAAGTGTTAAAAATATAATTTGTATTAGATAAATATTTAAAATTATTAATATTACGGTACTTTTAAATATAAATAATGGGAACAATCAAATGCTTGATATTTAATTTACCTATTGTGGTCCCGCTGGTATTTACCCCTCGTCTCTTGCCTTTTAGGAATAACCCTGTCTTATCGAGCATGTCATCGTTCCCATTATTTATATTTAAAAGTACTGGAATATTCATAATTTTAAATATTTATCTAGTAAAAATTATATTTTTAACACTTTTCATATGGTGTTTTGTCTTTGGTGGACAACTTCAGGCTTTTATTTGCTCATGAGAGCCTTTTTGACATTTTCATACTGTTTAAAATTAGCAGTCAAAATATTAGAGATATACTGCTAAAGAAAAGCTTTTATATGAAAGAGGCCCTCTTCACATGTATGTGTTTCCGGTACATGTGACAACTGGGTTTTTTGACGGACACTACACATATCCTCTATAACCTGTGTTTCCGTGTGCCGTATGTGTTTAACCTTACAAAGTATAGGAGAAGCTTTCTAGTTTCATTCTTTCTTTACCTATAATGGAAAAACACTGATGGCACACTGATGGAAAACAATGATAATACTGGTACTGGTTTCTTACTTACGGGTTTTATACATACATACATGTGATGGGGGCCGAAAGCCATGTTAGGGATTGTGTATATGACTGTATTATTGGTCTGAGTGCCATCCAACAAGACATCAAATCATACTCATACCAATGCTATTTTTTGAGGGTGTACATAGGAGCGATTTTTTTGCTTGGACTGAGCTAGTATTAGCAAAAATCACAGCATGTCTTAGTTGCATTCAGTTATCGGATCACATTTGGCCATGCAAGTCAGTGGGTCTGTCAAAACTATCGGATGACATCACAATTTTCACAAACTCACAATGGAGAACATTTTTTAAAATATTCTCTATCTTATCCACATCGGAGAAAATTTAATCACACTCTTATTAAACCCAGATCAGAGTGTGATTAGCATAATTGATCCGATTTTCTCGGATGAGAAAAAAATACACTTATCTGCACCTAGCCTTAAGGCTACTTTACACACTGCGATATCAGTCCCGATATCGCTAGTGTGGGTACCCGCCCCCATCTGTTGCGCGACACGGGCAAATCGCTGCCCGTGCCGCACAACAGCCGTCACACATACTTACCTGTCCGGCGACGTCGCTGTGACGGGCGAACCGCCTCCTTTCTAAGGGGGGCGGTCCGTGCGGCGTCACAGCGACGTCACTGAAGCGTCACTGAACCGCCGCCCAATAGCAGCGGAGGGGCGGAGATGAGCGGGACGTAACATCCCGCCCACCTCCTTCCTTCCGCATAGCGGCCGGGAGGCAGGTAAGGTGAGGTTCCTCGTTCCTGCGGTGTCACACGCAGCGATGTGTGCTGCCGCAGGAACGAGGAACAACTTCGTTACTGCTGCATTAACGATTTTTAAGAATGTACCCCCATGTCGCTGATTAGCGATTTTGCACGTTTTTGCAACGATGCAAAATCGCTTATCGGTGTCACACGCAACGGCATCGCTAATGCGGCCGGATGTGCGTCACAAATTCCGTGACCCCAACGACTCCGCATTAGCGATGTCGTAGCGTGTAAAGCCCCCTTTAGAGAGAGAATAGTGGATGGTCAACGTGTGTGTAGTGTCACTGACAATTAATGTCCATTTGACTGCAGATAAAACAAAAGATCGCAGCCCCATGACATGTTTCATCGCACCAGCAGCGTTATCAAGGGATTGTAGGGCGATGGCTTTTGTTGGAGTTATTGTTACACCCTGCTATCAATATATAACATATTTGCTGTGACTGCAGTTCACAAGAGTTTCTCTGCATATGAGGAACCAATTTGCCACAAAAATACTAATATTTCCAGCAATGAACTGCAGCCACAGCAAATAAGTTACATATTGCAGTGAAAATTACTACTGAATATTGGTTTCTCATGCTGTAAGGTTTGGAAAGTATGCAAATGTAGTCGCAGCAAAAATAAATTGGTACAGTTATTGCTACTATTTAGACAGTTAAGAGGCGATATTTGTTCTTCTAATGGCAGTAATATACCACGACAGGATTACATTCACCAAGGAACATTGGGGGTCATAAACTTTCTATGTGCGTGATATAATATATAATAAAAACAAAACATAAAGGATTACATAAATATGTAAAATGAGTGATTGAGACAATTACGCAACTTGCTGCCTTTGATTATTATTCTTCAATATTTTACTTATTCCCTCCTACGTTGGTTTTTGTTAACTATTTGCATTCTTATAAATAATTCACAAATTTGTGATAGAACATTAAAAGAATGAGATGCATCTAATGTGTAGTTGCTAGGAAAATGTATGATTTTGTTCCATATAATTTTGCACCATTTACCATTTCATAAATATTAATATGTTTGTAATCATCCACTCACAGCATATAGATGGATGATAGCGGTTTTTATCAGCAAACTTTTAGTTGTGACAGATATATAGGGGAAAATAATACTATTAATGGAGATTTGATTTTGGGATTTGGTCAGTGACAGAAAAATGTATACTGATACATTGCTTGAGAAAGATCCTTAGGGATTAAAACATTGCTGATACACCTATGGGCCACTTTGTGGAGTGTTGCTTTCATTATTTTTTGATCTGTCTGATGGAAATGGAATAATTACCTGGAAGGCATGGCACCCATAATTTCTGAGTTTTCCACTGCTGCTCTATTTTTTTATTTATGCTACGGTCACCAAGGGGTGGCAGCGAGCGTCCAGGAGTGGACCCACTGGGCAGTACACCGGACTCCCCTGAGGGAGCTAACCAGTATCGAACCCCTATACAGGGATTGTCTGGCGCAGCCACATGGGACCTAAATGCACGACTACCAGGAATCAGTGGAGGTCAACTCTTATGGACTGGTGAAGTCTCCTCTTCGCGTCCGGTGCTGGTGTGCTCGGAAGTGGCAGCATGGAGATGGTAAATTGGACTTGGCAGCACAGAGATGGTGGCTCAAATGTGGCAGCATGGAGATGATGGCTCAGACGTGGCGGCACAGAGATGGTGGCTCAGATGTGGCAGCACGGAGATGGTGTCTCAGATGTGGCAGCAGGTTAGGAACACAAAATTGGTACTAGGGCACAATTAGAAGAACTAGGCACAGTAGCATAATGGGACCTGAGAACTAGCAACGTGCTAACTTTTATGCAATGTTGCTCAGGCACCTCCTGTAAGGGGAGGCAGTCTTAAATACCTTAAGGTACTAGTTGACCTTCAGGGATAACTTTCTGGTAATGGGATGCCAGCCCTTTAAGAAAGGTTACGTGGCACTTACAGAAGAGCTGTGCATGGCGTAGAAGCAGGAGGAGGCCGCGGCAGACCCCAGAACAAGAGAGGAGAGCGTGGGATCATTGGCCAGGTGAGAAGAGCGGCGACCTCGAAGAGGCCTGGAAGCAGGGGAATTTGGAGGTGCCGCACTGAGACCAGGACCAGGCACTACAATTTATATATAACTTCAGGTTAAATTACTTACAGTGCGCTGTAACACAGTAAATTAGCTATAATACTGTATGACAGTTTAGAAAAATAGGGTTGCTGAAGTAGAAAATTCTTAAACGGGTCGTACACTTTTTCTTTCTTATGATGTTTCTGTTGAGGATACAAATGTCACGGGGATGAGATAACTGGACAGAGACACCTAGGCTGACCCTCAGACTGGGGACCCTGTGGTGTCCCTTAACTCAGAGGTACACTTGATGGTAGCGAGGTCTGAGTCGCCAGCGTGACTCTAAGTTCTTTCCGAGCCCAGGTGTAACTCTTCTCCCCCAGGGGTAGGCTAGAACAGTAGTCACAAACACCACAATTAAACACAAACAGGGTGTCACGGGGTCCTTCTCCAGTATCACACAATCAACAAAGCGAGAGATGAGTGAGCAATCCAAAGAACCTTTATTCCATGCAATCCAGAAGGTCCATAAAAATAAGCCACCACACAGAGGGTAAAAAATTCCAGGAAAACGGATATAGTCCAGTAAGGAAAAAATGTTTTGGGATCAGTCACAATCCTCCAGCAGTCCTTTGCCAACGGCTCTCCGGAGTGTTGCCTGTAGCCGCAGCGTCTCCCCGAGAGGATGAATCTTCCTGCTTGTCTCTTGTGGTTCTCAGACAGACTGAATAATCCCCCAAGTAAGCAGAGAGTTTGGGTGTATTCCAGGCCCCCCTCCCCCACACCTAGGGACAGAAGCACTGCAGGGGGTTGTTAACTTGCAGAAAGGACAAATAATACATAGAATGGACTGAGCACCACTCCTAAAATATGAACCTACACAAAATGATACACAATTCACAATATCACACCATCACAACCTCTCCCTCCTTCTTAATAAGTGAGTGCACCATAAGGTCTACACAGACCTCTGGCCACCTCAATTAAGTCCATGTTGTTCAGCTGTCAATAGTCCCTTGTGCAGCAGTAGGGTTGTAAAGACAAGCTTCTCTGTGTATCCTCCTTCACTCAAACTGTTTTCTGCACCCACAAATCAGCATTGTAGATCTCCCACATCATTACCTAGGAGAATATCTGCAGGCAGGGTGCTCATCACCCCAACCACGCATTGTTTGACCCCAAAGCCAAAGTCCAGGTCTACAGTCGCCTTTGGGATATTTCTCCTTTGTCCTCCAGCCAATTCAATAACAATCCCTGGTCCATAATGTATTGTCTCTGACCCAACTATTCGGGGATCACCTATTGTGAGAAATGCCACGGTGTCACAAAATCCAATTACTCTCTGCCCATCCAGCATGACCTCCTGTAAGTGCTTACTTTGATGGTAAGAGAGACTCAGGGCTGTGGCTCGTACACCATAAACCCCTAGTGGCCAACCATGAGTGTCTGAGTCATTAGGCAAGTCAACTTGAAGAGGTAAGAACTTTTCCCCCATTGTATTTGGCTGTAGAGAATGAACAGGTCACTTTGATGAAAGGTCATTCCTCAATCGACCAGGAGGGCAAGTGTCTTGCAAATGTCCAGGCTGCCCACATCGATAACATATGCACTGTGTCGTACTCCTTCCAATGTGCATTCTGCAGAAGACAGTAGGAGAACCTGGTGACAAAGACCAGAGCCCATACACTCCAACAGGGGCATCTATAATGCAGGGGTCAGCAGTACACTCTAGTGGAGGTGGTTGTACCTCTTCCTCAGGCGGGATGGAATGCACCAGACGAGGTGGAGGTGCATGGGGGTCCCTCCAAGTCCTTGGGAGACAACTGGATTGCAGGTGCTCAAGTTGTCCACACCCATAACATCTCCTCTCTGTGATTCCCACAGGGCATGGTTGGAACTGTTGGGGCCCAGGATTTTGAGCTGTGGTTGTCAACGGCCTGCAGCTGCGTAGAGGGGCAGATATAACTGGAGAGGGCCAGGGCGCAGGAGCAGGCTGTGCCTTATTGTCCAGAAGGGTCCTCCATTGTGGTCGTATAGTAAGGGCCTCATCAGCCAGGGCTGCAGCTCGATTAAAGGTGCCTGGCGTGCGCTCTCTGATCCATTTCCGTATTTCTGAAGGGCACTTGTAAAGAAATTGTTGTATAAGAAATAGCTGTATAACGTATTCCATAGTGAAGGCATTTTCCACTTCTAGCCATCTCCAAAATGCCTGGAACATCTTATGGGTTTGGATGTATTCCAGGCCCCCTTCCCCCACATCTAGGGACAGAAGCACTACAGCGATCGGATGTGCATCACAAAAACCCCAATGATCTATCGCACGATAGAATGTCTCGTGTAAAGCCCGCATTACTGTCTTGGATTTCAATCCTCTACCCACTACAGGTATGTATAGAATCAGCCTGATAGTGCCAGTATCGCACTGGCTTTAGGTTATATACGAAAATCCTGGTGATTGGTGCGCTTTCACTGCAGTTCATAGAGTTTCTCAGCTATAAAGGAACGAATTTGCCACTGTATTTAGATCACATAGCAGACAGTGGGACTGTTGCCTTCATCATGGGAATGAGACAGTAGCAGAGAGTGTGTAAACTCCGCAAACAAAGCATGTCCTGACGCTGACACTGGTACTCCTTCATTGCATACATTGCTGTATGTGTGTGCTCACAGTGGAAGGAGGAATTTAAGGGTCATCAAAATGGCACTGGTAACCCAAGCACAGCGGTCCTAGGGGATTTGCCCTTGTGTCTACAATACAGACCAGAGGTTCCCCTCCTCAAGTCTAAATAGTAGCAATAACTCTATCAATATATAACATATTTGCTGTGTCTGCAGATACCAAAGTTTCAGAAAATATGAGTGTGACGCCCTGGACTAGGCAGGTAGTCACGAACACAACATCACACACACCCCCTCCCCTGGATAGTCAACAACAGTCAAACAAAATACTTGTTGCCTCCTCCAGGGTCTGATGTCCACACCAGGTCAGGTGGAGCCAGGCGGTTGGCCCCACCCACCAAGGACTTCACAGGCCTGGAGGCGGTAAAAAGCAGTTAGTTGAGTTTGGAGTTCAAGTGGAGTGGAGGAGTGAAGTTTGGAGTGAGAGTGAGAGGAGAAAAACTGTTAGTGTCTGGGTCGGAGCCCAGGCACTGTCAGCAAGGTCGGCAGACGGTGGTGGCCATCTGCAGGAGTTTGCGCAGGTCAGCGGAACCGTAGGACCGGGGACGGGCGGTGGCCCGCCGGTACCGAGCCGGGGAGCAGATCTGTACCAAGCACAAAGGCAGGGCCATCAGACCCCGACCAGGCTAGGAGCCGCAGACAACGGTCAAATCAGATAGTGACTAGGACCTCAGGGGTTCCCTCACACCCAAGACCCGACAGAAGGCAACCGTTCACACAGTGAGGATAAAAAGCCACCGCCATAGGCTAGAGATCCAAGGGCCAGCGCCTGCGGGCAAAACGGACTCCTTCGGTATATACACGCCGGGGAGCGGACTAACGTTGGGAAACCATCGGAGTCAATACATTCTACAACAGAGCAGGGAAAGACAGCCACCATCAACCTGTCCGGGGAGAGCAAAGACACTGCAGCCGGCTGCGGGACCCGTCCATCCAGCCGTTTGGTTTACCAGAGACTCTGTGAATCTGTGCCTGAGTGAGTACAACAGTGCCATCCGGCACCACGCCGCGCTGCCCTGCAACCCTGCACCACGACCCTACTGCCGCCCCGTACCGCCACCGGGCCCGGGATCACCAACCCCTACCCACGGAGGGGGAACCAACATCCTAGCTGCTCCCTGCCATCGCTCCCGGGATCCCCGTCACCAGCAGCGGTGGTGCCCATTATCACCACGACCCATGGTTGGTGTCACGAACTATCTTCCAAAACAAACCACCCCTCTTCACTCGTGGGCGAGAAGCGCTGCTCGAGTCCCCAGGTCCGGCCCATCACTCGAGCCACCGAGCAGCAGCAGCCCCGGACCCGAGCGTAGCCCCTCTGCCTGCGACAACTTGGCGTCTACGAACAGGATTAGACCCAATCTACCTACCGGTAGAAGTGCGCCTTGCATTCCCCGCCGGCGACGTCCGGCCGAAAAATTTGAAGTTTCGCCATCTTGGGCGCGAAGATTTCCCACTCGAGCGTCTTCCCCGAGCAGGGAGGGTGCGAAAATGAAGCCCCGCCCCCAGAAGGAGGAAGTGCTGGAAAGAACCAAGGGGGGGCGGGTGAAGGTGTACCTGATGTAACCGAAGGTATAAAGAGCAGGGACGCCAGGACTCTGCTACACATCTGGTTCCTGGAAGCACACGCGCCAGTATGTCCGTCCCGTCCGGCAATGCCGAGATCCCAGAGCCCACGCCAGGAACAGCGGCATGGGTGGAGGCCCGGACCGCGCAGAGGTGCTGCCGCCTGCAGGCCCAGGTCCGGTTCTTAATGGAGCGATGGGTGGCCGAAATGGAGGAAGTAGCGGCGGCCGTGCGGAGACGCGAGGTTGAGACAGTGCTGGAGGAGCGGGTAAATGACCCACGCCCCTGTGTCCTTGAAGGACCGGTCGCTGCGGCTGAGGGGCCTGGTCTGCGTCCGTTCACCATGCTGCTTCCCCCGCCATCTGCATCGGTTGTTGCTGCCCCACCACTAGGTCCACTGCTCCCAACACCGGTAGCGGAGTTCAACCCATCCGCCCTAGAGGACCAGCCTGTAGGCGTTGCCTGTGAACGACCCGCACTGATCTCGCTGCTGTGGAAGATCCCTCGGGAGGTGCCCGTCCGTGAGAAGAAGCCGTTGGCCCCAGAAGTGGCCGCACCCAAGAAACTCCCGGCTCCGGCAGTCCGTCCGGCTACGGAAGAGGTGGAAGTCGCGGGCAGGAAGGCCCAGCAGGTGAAGCCTGTTGTCCCTAAACCCCACGCCTCGGCTGAGGCTGCGCCGGGTCGCCGCTGCAAGGCAGCATTCCAGGCCGCCTCACCGCAGGACCCCCCAAAGAGGATACCGGTCGTGGCCGGTACGGGGGAGATCCAGCAGGGCCTGACCCGCGCGCAGGGGCACGCAGACGCCCCTTACTGGGACAGAGAGCCGAACCAGCTAGGCCGCGAGATTGCCGCCAGAGAGCAGCAGAGGGCCGAAGTACTGGCTCTTATCATAAGGTCGAAAGACAATCTCCGCAACGCCACCTTTCGGGTGCGGGGCCCGATTTACGAGGGCCAAGTCAGACGGTTTGACCCTCAACGTGGATATGGCTTCATCTACGAGCCGGGCCTGGAGGCCGAGATATTTGTGGCTCGCCGTGATGTGAATTCTCATCTTCCAACGGGCCACCCTGGTCGTGACCTGCAACCGGGCGACCTGGTGACCTACACCCGACATTGCGGGGAGAGGGGCTGGTTTGCCCTAGATGTGAAGCAGAGGGAAGGCCGCGGTGTAAAGATGCGGTCCGAGTCCCCTCCCCCACCGTGCCGTCTGGATGTGGAGCTGGAGGAGGCGTATGAGGAAGGCGACCTCAAATAAAGGCAGCGGTCCTCCGTTGCAACACGGTTGTCCCCGTTTGGACCATCAGCACCTTGTTCTTGTTTTAAGTTTTATTGAATGAATGAACACTGATCATCTGAATACCTCACCTGATTGCCAAACGCAAAAGAAGAAAGTTGTCCCCGTGGGGACTTTATGTGTTTCCACTAACCCCCTTCCAGAGACAAGGCCGAGAACTTGCAGGCCAACCACGAACTTGTGGTCTTGTAAATAATTTGCTGGGCCGTGTTCCGTTGCCGCCTCCGGAGAGGCAGATTGGAGGAAGGGCCCGCAGTAGAGCAGGCTGGTATCCGGTCACCACCAGGACCGGTGACCATCCTCCGGGGGTCAGGGGTCCCCCTGGACGTGGGGTCCCCTGAAATGACAGCCGGGTGCGAGACACCGTACCCGTTCCCGCTTTGGTGACCTGGACCAGGACTGGGGTAAAGGGGTGTTGCCCTTTCTTAGGGGCAGCATCAAGGTGTAGGTTGCTTGGGTGGGGGAGCGGAAGAACATGGACCCGTCCGTTAGTAATAAAAATGTGTTATACCGTTAGTAACGTTTAAGAGAAAAGCCTCCCGTAAGTGAAGAATTAAAAGCATGCTTAATGTTATATGTTTTTCCCATGTTAATTTATATTTTTCAGAAATAAAATCAGTGCTGGACGGGCAGCCCGCGGACGGTCTGCATTTCACCAAGGGGGAATGTGACGCCCTGGACTAGCCAGGTAGTCACGAGCACAAAATCACACACACCCCCCTCCCCTGGATAGTCAACAACAGTCAAACAAAATCCTTGTTGCCTCCTCCAGGGTCTGATGTCTACACCAGGTGGGGCGGAGCCAGGCGGTTGGCCCCACCCACCGAGGAGTTCACAGGCCTGGAGGCAGGAAAAAGCAGTTAGTTGAGTTTGGAGTTCAAGTGGAGTGGAGGAGTGAAGTTGGGAGTTGACAGTGAGAGGAGAAAAACTGTTAGTATGTTAGTGAGGATAAAAAGCCACCGCCATAGGCTAGAGATCCAAGGGCCAGCGCCTGCGGGCAAAACGAACTCCTTCGGTATATACACGCCGGGGAACGGACTACCGTTGGGAAACCATCGGAGTCAATACATTCTACAACGGTGCAGGGAAAGACAGCCACCATCAACCTGTCCGGGGAGAGCAAAGACACTGCAGCCGGCTGCGGGACCCATCCATCCAGAGACTCTGTGAATCTGTGCCTGAGTGAGTACAACTGTGCCATCCGGCACCGCGCTGCCCTGCAACCCTGCACCACGACCCTACTGCCTCCCCGTACTGCCACCGGGCCCCGGGATCACCAACCCTTACACACGGAGGGGGAACCAACATCCTAGCTGCTCCCTGCCATCGCTCCCGAGATCCCCATCACCAGCAGCGGTGGTGCCCATTATCACTACGACTCGTGGATGGCATCACCAACTATCTTCCAAAACAAACCACCCCTCTTCACTCGTGGGCGAGGAGCGCTGCTTGAGTCCCCGGGTCCGGCCCATCGCTCGAGCCACCGAGCAGCAGCAGCCCCGGACCTGAGCACAGCGAGCGCGGCCCCTCCGCCCGCGACATGAGAAACAGATGCACATTCAGCTGAAACCGGCGCTGGTGGGCTCTCTACTCCACGGGCTTGGTCGCGGTCGCACCCTCTACAGCGTCAATCATTACACCCCTGCTATCATTATATAACATATTTACGGTGACTGCAATTCACAGGGTTTCTCAGCACAATAGGAATCAATTTGCCACTAAAATACTAATATTCACATCAATGAACTGCAGTATCATCAAATAAGTTACTATTTTATAATTATTTCTCATGCCAAGTAGTGAAATGTAGTCACAGCAAAGATACAAATTGGAACAGTTATTGCTACTATTTAGGCAGTTAAGAGGCGAGATCTGTTGTTATAATAGCAATAATATACTGTTACAGGATTACATTAGTAAAGGAATGATTGTGGTGTTAACCTTTCTGCCTCCGTAATGACTCCTATGTCATGTCTTTTTTATAAATAATAAAAGAAACTAATATAATAATACATAAAGGATTATGTAAATATGTACAAAGACTGAGATAATTAGGTCATTTGTAACATTCTGTTTATTACGTTTTATGAGGGTTTTCAATTAAATATTTGTATTCAAATAAATAAATCATATAATTTGTGGCACAACCTTTAAAGGGAACCTGTCAGGTCCCTTATGCGTTCTAACCTAGAAGCAGGGTGATGTGTGGCCTAGTAACCCCTTCCTACCCATCCCTGTGTTGTAAAAGTGTGTAATCTGAATGTATAAAAATATGTTTTATTACTTACATGTTCCCTATGTAAATGATTAGAGGGCTAGTCCCCTGGGTATCGCATCGCCCTGTGGGCGTTTGCATGGTTACCGTGATATCACGCCCCTGTGAGCGTGATACCATGGATTTATATGAGCGACGTCACCGTCAGCCCCTTGAGATCCCGCGCATGTGCGCTTACCATTCCCGCAGCCTTGTTATCTGGGTGCTTGCTTCTCGGCGTCAGATGCGCACTGCGTATGCTCAGAAGACTCCTGCGGTTCCGACCATGCACAGTGCGCATCTGAAGCAGAGAAGCAAGCACCCAGATAAGGCTGCGGGAATGGTAAGCGCGCACACGCGGGATCTCTAGGAGCGACGGTGACGTCGCTCATGTAAATCCATGGTACCACGGAAACCATGCAAACGCCCACAGGGCGATGCGACGCCCATGGGGCTAGATCCTCTGCTCATTTATATAGGGAACATGTAAGTAATTAAACATATTTTATACATTCATATTACACAATATTACAACACAGGGATGGGTAGGAAGGGGTTTCTAGGCCACACATCACCCTGCTTCTAAGTTAGAACGCATATGGGACCTGACAGGTTCCCTTTAAAAAATTAGAACAAAAACGCATCTACGGTAATTTGTTGTTGCTGGGAAAGTTTGATTTTGTTCCATATATTTTTGCCGCATTTACAGAGACATAAAGATTCATATGTTTATAATTATCCACTTGCAGCATATAAATGTATGATAGCGGTTTAATTTTGTAAATGTAATTTCTTCTATTTTGTCATTTGATTGATGTGACTTTTTATCTTTTGTAATTCTAGAATTTTTTGCTGTCTAATCTGTATATACATACCGTATGTGACATTTGTACGCATCCTGCATGTATAGTGAGATCTGATAGGGGTTAATATTCTCCGAGAGGCGTTATCCAAAAGACAAAAAAAATAATTCACATATGACCACAATTTGTTTAGACGCCCTTTAATTGGGAAATCGCACCATCCTGATAATTTATCCACAGAATTCACACAAACTTAGAGATGCAATATATATGCAATATTCAAATATGTCTGAGAGAAGAACATTTTACTACTAATGGAGACTTGACGATGGGATTTTGTTAGTACCAGAAAAATGTATGCTGTTATGCAATGATAAGAGATATCTAGCTTCAGGTTAAGTAACTTAAGGTACCGTCACACTAAGCAACATCGCTAGCAACATCGCTGCTGAGGCACAACTTGCTAGCGATGTTGCTGTGTGTGACATCCAGAAACAACCTGGCCCCTGCTGTGAGGTCGCTGGTTGTTGCTGAATGTCCTGGGCCATTTTTTAGTTGTTGCTCTCCCGCTGTGAAGCACAGATCGCTGTGTGTGAAAGCGACAGAGCAACAATTGAATGTGCAGGCAGCAGGAGCCGGCTTCTGCGGATGCTGGTAACCACGGTAAACAGTGGGTAACCAAGAAGCCCTTCCCTTGGTTACCCGATATTTACCTTCGTTACCAGCGTCCGCCGCTCTCAGCTGTCAGTGCCGCCTCCTGCTCCTTGCACACATAGCCAGACTACACATCGGGTAATTAACCCACTGCAGTCCATGGTCATTTGCACGGGAGCCAGAGGAAATTACGTCACCTGCAGGCCGGAGGTTCCCCACTCCTGGTCTAAATAGTAGCAATAACTCTATCAATATGTAACATATTTGCTGTGACTGCAGTTCAAAGAGTTTCACTGCATATGAGCAAATGTTGCACATTCAGCTGAAAGCATAGCTGGAGATGGCGGCTCCCTTTGGTCACGGTCGCACCCTTTGTGACCATAATGTTACACCCCTGCTATCAATATATATCATATTTGCTGTGACTACACAAGAGGAACCAATTTGCCACTAAAATACTAATATTCACAGCAACGAACTGCAGTCACAACAAATAAGTTACTTATTACAGTGAAAATTATTATTTTATATTGGTTTCTCATGCTGTAAGATTTGCAAAGTGGTGAAATGTAGTCACAGCAAAGATAAATATTGGTACAGTTATTGCTACTATTTACGCAGTTAAGAGGCGAGATCTGTTATAATGGCAATAATATACCACGACAGGATTACATTAGTAAAGGAACATTTACGGTTTTAACCATGGATTTCTTCTATCTATATTATGTAACAATAAAGATACACAGCCGAAAATAAATAAGGGTGCACTAAATGATTGAGCATAAAGAAACATTTGCAATTTTAACACTTTCTGTGTCTGTGATGACTTCTGAGGTTTTTCTTAAATAATACATAAAGGATTATGTATGAGACAATTAGGTAATTTGTTTCCTTTGTGGCAATTTGAATCAATTATTAAATTTTGTACCTATTGCCTCCTATGCGGGTTTTCAATTAAATATTTCATTTAATTTGTTGTTGCTAGGAAATATAAGATTTTGTTCCATATATTCTTGCAGCATTTACAGAGAGATGTCCGAAAGATTCAGATTTTTTTAATCATCCACTCACAGCATATACAGTTGTGTTCAAAATAATGGCAGTCCAATATAGCTAACCAGATTATTCACTGTTTTTGGTATAAATTATGTTACCACATGTCAAACAATTTACCAGTTGGTGGAGTAGATTCTTGGAAAACCCCCAGACTCGGCATTCATGATCTGCAGGTTTTTGAGTCTGTGTATTTGAATGATTAATTTAAAGGGGGGAGGGGGTGTTCAAAATAATAGCAGTGTGGAGTTACATTAGTGTGGTCAACCATTCTGTGAAGAATCAGGTGTGAATCAGGTGGTCCTTATTTAAGGGTGAAGCCAGTCCATATTGTACATGCATTTCTCCTTGAAAGCCTGAGAAATATGGGTTATTCGAGACATTCTTCAGAAGAACAGCGCACTTTGAATAAAAAGTTGATTGGAGAGGGTAAAACTTATAAAGAAGTGCAGACAATGATCAGCTGCTCAGCTAAAATGATCTCCAATGCTTTTAAATGGAAAGCAAAACCAGAGAGACGTTGAAGAAAACTGAAGACAACCATTCGAATGGATGGAAGAATAGCCAGAATGGCAAGGACTCAGCAAATGATCAGCTCCAGGATGATCAAAGACAGTCTCAAGTTACCTGTGAGTTCTGGGACAGTTAGAAGACGCCTGTGTGAAGCTAATCTATTACAAGAAGTCCCCGCAAAATCCCACTGTTTAAAAAAAAAAACAAAAAAAAAACAACATACTGATGCGTTACAAAGAACACATCAACTGGCCTAAAGAGAAATGGAGAAACATTTTGTGGACCGATGAAAGCAAAATTGTTCTTTTTGAGTCCAGGGGCCACAGACGAGCCCAAACTCGAGCCCAAACCCAGTTCGTCAGACGAGCCCAAACTCTGAATTTAAGCCACAGTACACTCTGAAGACAGAGGTGATGGTGCAAGAATCATGATATATATATATATATATATATATATATATATATATATATATATATAATTTGTTTCTTACTATGGTGCCTGGCCTATTTACCGTATACCAGGGATCATGGACCAGTTTGCATATATCTAAATACATGAGGTGGTCATGTTGCCTTACACTGAAGAGGAAATGCCTTTCAAAAGTGTGTTTCAACAAGACAATGACCATAAACACACCAGTAAATGAGCAAAATCTTGGTTCCAGTCCAACAAAATTGAGGTTATGGAGTGACATAAAGATGCTGTTTCTGAGGCAGAGCCAACAAATGCAAATGGATTGTGGGATGTAGTCAAAGCATCCTGGGCTGGCGTAACAGCTGACAGGAGCCAGAAAGTGGTGACTCTATGCAACATAGATGTAAAGCATTTCTAAAAAACAGTGGTTATACAATTAAATATTAGGTTAGTGATTCACAGAAATGCAAAATCCTAAATAAAAAGAGGACAGATTTTGAATATGTAATAAAGACAAATGCAAACACTGCTATTTTTTTAACAGCTCAATATTCATTTTTATATATTTTCTATAAGGCTTTGTGCGCACTAGAGCTTTTTACCCGCGGATTTACCCGCGGATTTGCCGCGGAAATTTCTTGAGAAATGTCTGCAATCTTTGTGCAGACATTTCCCAGCAAATTCTATGGTAAAAAAAAAAAAGCTGTGCGCACTGGTGCGGATTTTTCTCAAGAAATTTCCTTGAGAAGAATTTCTCGAGAAACTTTCTTGAGAAAATGAACATGTCCATTATTTCCGCAGGTACCCTGCGGATTTCGGCAGTACAGCCTGCAAAAATCCGCAGGGAACCACCCGCGGGCAAATCGCGGCAATTCCACGGCTAATCCGCGGCAAATCCGCATGCGGATTTGGTGCGGATTTTTTCCGGAGGTCCGGAAAACTTTCACTCCCAGAAGTTTCTAAAGAAATTTTCTTGAGAAACTTCACATTTCTAGTGCGCACATAGCGTAAAGTAGTTAAAAATTTCTATACATTTCTCTGCATGTTTTGATTTAGAAAATGTGCAATGTTCCCAATGCTTGGAAATAAAAACTATTATAAAGATTTTGGAATTAACTCATGTTTTTGTACACACTGCTATTATTTGGAACACAACTGCATATGTATGATAGTGGTCAAATTTTGTTAATATCATTTCTTTTCTCTTGCCATGTGATTGCTGGGATCCGTTATTGGATCCGTTTTCCATAGTCTACAATGTTAAAGAAAACGGACCTGGCAGACATCAGTTATTTGACAACAGACAAAAACGTTGTGATTGAAGAACTTTTTTTGCCAATGGATCTCTGCAGGATCTGATCTAATGAATGATTACTGGACATGTGAACTCAGCCTTATTGTGTTGAAGAAACAATATTTTGGTGGGCAAGTATTACAGATTCGCTTCCTTTTATGATCTTCATTCCCTTGTCAGTGCCGACTTTCTCACATACTGTACAGCACATCCATTCCAAAATGGCAGTGGATAAAGGACGGGTGGCTAGACCAGCATCCATCACTTGAAAACACTGAGCAGGGGGAAGCTCTTTTACAATTGGAGGGAGCTGATGGATAGGTCTTATCTCACGCCCCTCCATCAACTGATAAATTGAAATCAGAAGAGGTTAATATATGATGATAGTGGTTGAAACTCCAATTTTCTAGTTCAGAGATCCAGCCACAAAACTGATGAACATAAAATGATAAGCAAGGTGGACCTTAGATTGTGAGCCCCAATGGGGACAGTGTTGCCAATGTATGTAAAGTGCTATGGAATTAATAGCGCTATATAAATGAATAAATTATTATTATTATTTTAATTTTACAGCATTTCAATTTTTGCTGCAGCCTTCACTATACTTGTATTTTAGCCTTTACAATAAAATATGAACCTATTCCCAAATTAAACAGTTATTTACTGCTGTTCTTTACAATGCAGTCTTTGGAGTAAATTCTGCAATGCAAACTGCAAACTAATGTATTTCTTGTTTTTAGTTTCTGAATAACGCCTTTGTTTTATACTTTTTGTTTCCCCTTTATCCTACTTATCGCTTCCCTCCCATTACCCGTCAACTTTAACAGCATTTTGTTTTTAGTTAAGATTTCATCCCTAAGGCCGATGTCCCACTTGCGATTGCCTCACGTGTATCTCGCGGTGTATCACCCGTCACGGACTCACACTCTGCTCACAGGAGCAGGTCAGTTGCATGCATCTCTATGTAGACGACCCGCTCCTGTGAGCACAGTGTGAGTCCGTGATGGGTGATGCACCGCGAAACTCGCTTGAGATACATGTGAGGCAATCGCAAGTAGGATTCCAGCCTAATTCTTTCCCTTGCATTCATCATCCCCTTCTCCCCTTAAGCAACTAATTGATATGTTATTTGCTTTCTCTTGTTAAAATTGAAATTCAATAAAAACTATTATTAAAAAAACATTGAAAGATTAATAAAAAAATAAATAAATACAATGTGAAAATTAAACATAAAATTAGAATGTGCAAAAGCCTGTAAAAATGTATACTGAAACTATTTTTTTAATAACCTTTTTTTATAATTAAAAACTAGAGATGAGCGAATCAGTTTGGACCAAATCCATTTTCGTACAAATTTTGTGTAAATATTCTGTAATTTCAAATACTCCTTGCAAATTGCCTAAAATAGATGCTGCCCTGTGATGGCCACCTGCACATGTTGAGTATTTGGTGAGTTTTTTTACTTCAGTATTTGTATCCAAAACCAGGAGTGGGTAAAAAATGCAGAAGCAGGAGAAGAGGAACAACACGCGGTAGCCACCGCTGGTGTAATAGAGGACCTCTTCGGGTTCCCTCTGTGACTAGACCTGGCCATTGTCATCACCTGATTCTGCTCCCATCATTGGTGATCATTATTTACCTGATTTAACCAGGTTAGGTTCTTGCTTCTTAACAGAGACCTAACCACTACCTGACCCCGCATTTACTAGTGGGGACTACCACTTACTTTGGTCTCCAAGCCAGTATCTTGCTTCTTAACAGAGAATTACATCACATATACTATTTAACACCAATTTGTTTTACATGCACAAGTGTTTTACCTCGCGTGCTATCGTCACAGATTTAGTTTAACCTTTGGGCTACCTTTTTCAACTTGATTCGTTAGGAAACGAGCAATTGTTCTTGCTTCTTATTTTGGTTATACATTACCAGCTTTCCTGCTCTATTCACATGATATTTGACACATACCTCCAGATATATACAATTGATTCTCATCACCTTCCTTTTGACCTCATTATATTCTCTATCGTTCGCATTCAGCTAGTTCTTCTGACGGTCAGCATATTGACCGAAACGTTTCCATTGAACTGTTTGCTGTGAACAATAAAAGTTTTTTCTACTCATTTTGGAGTGCCTGGTTTTATCACATTTATCTGTACGGAGTTGGACCCTACCAGAGCACCCACTTTTGTATCAGAAGTGCCGTGTTACTTCAATTTTGAAAGCCTGGCAGTGACAGTACAGAAACTTGTCCAGAAGGACTACAGTATAGATGTGTGTCATTGCCACTTCAAAAGCCCAAGCAGGAGATTCTGCAGCCATATTTTGGGAAATGTGAATAGAAGAAAACCTTAGAGATTAGGCATATAGATTGGGACTTAATATACAGAATACACTCTGTACAGACAGCCTGTGACGGCAGTGAGAATTAGTGTGTGAGTATAATTTAACTGATGTGACAGGGAGAGAGAAAAGAAAATCAATGTCTGATAGTCTGGTACTAGAGATAATTAGACACATTTTCAGGATTCTGGTCCAGCGACCATATCATTATTCCGTGGCTGCTGGACCTACTACTATGTAACTATTAACTGGTGGAGGAAGGTTGAACTAGATGGATCTAGGTCTTTTTTCAATATATGTAACTATGTAGCTATGTAAAGAGAAGAGTCAGGGATGCTGACAGGTAGCAGGATGCTCACAGGGTTCCCTTCCAGTCAACAAAGAAAACTGACACAATCGTTGGACCTGGTCCTGCCAATCTAATTGCTCTTCTCCATCCAATGTTGCTAGGCAGGGAGCACTGACAAATTGCTGCATGCTGCTCTCGGTGTGCTACAAGGCTTCATCCACCCATGTCACGCTACACGAGCGAGTTTAGACCAACCAAAGTCTGACACACAACAAAAAACACACTTAAAACACACCTCAGACAAGGGGGGGAACACCAGGGTCACAATAACAACAGTGGGCCCTAAGACTAGTCAGAGGGTAGGAGGGAGCCTCCTAACCTGACATGTAGCTGTCCCTACTCTCCTAACCAGTCCATATACAGTCTCTGCAACTGTCACCGAGCAGCATCCTTGGTCCCTATGAAAACCCTATAGATGCCCTGGCTAGTGAGAAATGGATGAGGTACACTAGATCCACCGCTGCACGAAAGAGACAAGGGGGTAGGAGAAAAAACAGGGGATAAATAACCAAAAATGGATAGGATATGACTTCTGGAGAATCCAAAGCAGCTACTTCCACCAAGGAGGCTTTCATACAAATGGCTTTGTATAGTCAGCAAAGTTTGCTGTGAGACCTAGCTATTTAACCCCTTTAGCCCCCGGGCACTTTCCGTTTTTGCGTTTTTGTTTTTTGCTCCCCTTCTTCCGAGAGCCGTAACATTTTTATTTTTCCGTCAATCTTGCCATATGAGGGCTTGTTTTTTTCGAGACAAGTTGTACTTTTAAATGAAACCATAAGTTTTACCATATGGTGTACTGGAAAACAGTAAAAAAAATCCAAGTGTAGAAAAACTGCAAAAAAAGTGTGATGACACAATAGGTTTTGGGATGTTTTATTCACCTTGTTCACTATATGGTAAAACTGATGTGTGGGTGTGATGCCTGAGGTCGGTGCGAGTTTGTAGACACCAAACATGTAAAGGTTTACTTGTATCTAAGGGGTTAAAAAAATTCACAAGCTTGTCCAATAAAAGTGGCATACGTTTTGCGCCATTTTCCGAAACCCATAGCGTTCTCATTTTTTGGGATCCATGGCTCAGTGAATGCTTATTTTTTGCTTCTCAGGCTGACATTTTTAATTGTACCATTTTCGCGCAGATGCTACGTTTTGATCGCCTGTTATTGCATTTTGCGTAAAACTTGTGGCGACCAAAAAACGTAATTTTGGCGTTTGGAATTTTTTTGCCACTACGCCGTTTACCAATCAGATTAATTGATTTTATATTTTGATAGATCGGGCATTTCTGAACGCGGCCATACCAAATATGTGTATATTTATTTTTTTTTAACCCTTTAATTTTCAATGGGGTGAAAGGGAGGTGATTTGAACTTTTAGGTTTTTTTATTTTTTTTATTTTTTAAAACTTTTTCTTTACTTTTTTATTTTACTAGTCCCCCTACGGGGCTATAGGGATCAGCAATCCAATCGCTCTGCCCTATCTACTGATCACAGCTACGGAGCTGTAACTAGCAGATTTGATCACTTCCTGATTCATTCGGCTCCGGGCCGATTGAAAACGAAAGTGACTCGTCATAGCTACAGGCGTCATCACATGACCCTGTGCTACCATGGCAACCACCAAAAGTCACGTGATCACTCACGTGACTTCCGGTGGGGGCGGCGGTAAGTAAAAATCATGGCCGCGCGTATATACATCTCGCTGCCAGACTTTGGCAGCGAGATGTAAAGGCCACTTTACACACTGCGATATCGGTACCGATATCGCTAGTGTGAGTACCCGCCCCCATCTGTTGCGCGACACGGGCAAATCGCTGCCCGTGCCGCACAACATCGCCCAGACCCGTCACACATAATTACCTGCCCGGCGACGTCGCTGTGACCGACGAACCGCCTCCTTTCTAAGGGGGCGGTCCGTGCGGCGTCACAGCAACGTCACTGAGCAGCCGCCCAATAGCAGCGGAGGGGCGGAGCTGAGCGGGACGTAACATCCCGCCCACCTCCTTCCTTCCGCATAGCGACCGGGAGGCAGGTAAGGTGAACTTCCTCGTTCCTGCGGCGACACACAGAGCGATGTGTGCTGCCGCAGGAACGAGGAACAACCTCGTTACTGCTGCAGTAACGATTTTTGAGAATGGACCCCCATGTCACCGATGAGTGATTTTGCACGTTTTTGCAACGATGCAAAATCGCTCATAGATGTCACACGCAACGGCATCGCTAATGCGGCCGGATGTGCGTCACCAATTCCGTGACCCCAACGAGTTCGCATTAGCGATGTCGTAGCGTGTAAAGCCCCCTTAAGTGGTTAATGTTACGGGTGGAATGCGATTCCACTCGTAACATGCAGGCACACATGTCAGCTGTTGAAAACAGCTAATATGTGCGCGGATTGCCGCATCCTGCCCGCGGCAGGGGGCGGGGCTTATCGGCACATGCTCCATGACGGATATATCCGTCAAAGGTCGTGAAGGGGTTACACACAAGAGGGTGTGTCCACAAAAAAGGTGCAGCTGACCTTAACTGCAGGAGAGCTGCTGGAAGAAAAACTGACATTTAACTACTTCAGTGCCAAAGGAAACAAAACAACATTTAAATGCAGAGTCCCAGATAGAGATATCTATCCTCAAGCTGCAACTAGTCTCCAAAAGTGCATTAATGTTTTTGCATTTGAAAATTTTGGTACATTCATTATTGATGTGGTTTTTGGTATTTCAACAGCATTTAAACAGTGTGAAGAACTGCCTGTTGCAGTAATTTTTTAGTTTTGCTATTTATCCAAGACTTTTCAGTTGTTTAACATTTTATCTTTGCAAATCTATCTGTATTTTTGGCAAGTAATTTGGATTAAAATAATAATAATAATAATAATAATAATAATAATAATAATAATAAAAAATACATACTGTAAATCATAAGATAATTTAAAAACAAACTACTGGGTTAAACCTAGCAAATGCAAACAACACAGAAAACACTTATAATTCTAGTTTAGTGTGTGTGACAAATTTTTCATTTTACACAGTCTGTATATACGTTTACAGTACATGAGTGCCAATATTGTAGTCTGTTGCTATAATATTTTTGACGCTTATTTAGCAATTTTTGGTAGAATTGGAAAAAAAATTAAAATAAAACTATTAGCAAGGATAATGACTGATTGCATGACTAAAATGCATGGATGTGTAAGGGATCCTCACTGACTGCTTAACAACTAGATGTGCCTGTTAGTTTGAGCTGTGGCTACTCATTGGGATTCCTCACTGAAGTTAGGGTCAGAGGATTAAAAATAAATATTAATGAATGCAATATACTTACTGTATGTATGTATGTCTGTACATGTGTGTGCAGGACTGTACGGTATTTGTATAATAATAACATTTTATCATTGCTAAAGCCAGTTGTAACACTGTAAAACTCTTTTCACAGCAATCTACTATCTGATTACGGATTACACTCCACAACTTCACTGTTGAAATATTATTAGAACAGATTACAATATTTACTACCATAACACAATAGAGCGTTATCATATCTCAGAGATAAGCAGGTAGCTGATTAGATTTCCCGATCACAGATAAAACTTTGTGTTGTCACATGTGGTTGTATCAGCTAAATTTGATCTGCTACATCTCTATTATTCTTTATTACTTTCCCACAGCAGTTACTTTTAATTTTTCACTTGAGATTTTTTTTGACAACTATAACTCCATTAGCTTCTTTATTTTTCCCCTCAGGATAACCTTATGAAGAATCCGACTTGCAGTACCAATTAGAATATATTAAAAGCCACAACACGGGAAACTAACAGGTGTAGACAGAGCCAGGAAATTAAGTGTCCCGCTGTTTACAGATCACAAGACCATTATAATTTGTTTAAACAGTAAGAAAATAAATGTAATAAGACAAATAAAAAAAATTACAGAAAGGTTCAAAAAAGTTCAATGAAGTCCTAAGCTGCAATTGCTATCCATAGAACATATGTGCAGACTCAAGGGTTGTCAGTGCTAATAATGCTTGACTTACATGTAATTAAATGGTCATATAGTAGAAAAACTGCTAAGTAGCAAACATAGTAAAGATAGAATATAATATTACCTACTTAACAGATGCTCAGTGACAATGACCAGGCCTTTTGTCCCTGCCCCAACGGACGTTTCAAATTTCTTCCTCAACCAGGGGACAGCTGATGACTGAAATGTCTGCCATTACAATACTCATATGAATGCTGGCGGCAAGCCGGCATTCATAGTATATCATGATTTCTGTACTTGTCTGTGTAGTGACTAGTGTCACATTAAGACTGTCCCGACTTTTTTTTCCTCACCACTATTATGGTTCCTATTCATACACTGTGCAATCAGGTGATGAATCTGCCCACAGGTGGTTTAGTATCTGGTCATGGAGCACCAGAGACTAGAAACGTCGCAGTCCCAGTTGCAGGGTCACCTCACTAAAAGGGATATTGAGACTTCATATATATCTAATAAATTAATTGACCATAGTGACTAGTGCATGGTGAAACCTATGACAGAAACAAGACAAAAAACAAAACAAAAACCCTTAGGCTATGTGCGCACTTTGCTTTTTACCTGCTTTTTTGCTGCTTTTTCAACTGCAGCGTTTAATGCCAAAATGGATGTGTTCTGCTTTTCAAGCAAAGTCTATGGGAATTTGGGTTTCTTGTCCGCACTATGCAGTTCAAACTGTAGCCTTTTTGTGGCAGAACTTTGGTCAAAAACTCAGCTTTGCAGAGCAAAACCCAAATGGCAAAAACAACTGACATGTCAATTGTTTTTGCCATTTGGGTTTTGCACTGCAAAGCTGAGTTTTTGACCAAAGTTCTGCCACAAAAAGGCTGCAGTTTGAACTGCATAGTGGGCACAAGAAACCCAAATTCCCATAGACTTTGCTTGAAAAGCAGAACACAACCATTTTGGCATTAAACGCTGCAGTTGAAAAAGCAGATAAAAAGCAGCAAAAAAGCAAAGTGTGCACATAGCCTTAAGGCCCTGTCACACACACAGATAAATCTGCGGCAGATCTGTGGTTGCAGTGAAATTCTGGACAATCAGTGCCAGGTTTGTGGCTGTGTACAAATGGAACAATATGGCCATGATTTCACTGCAACCACAGATCTGCCAAAGATTTATCTCTGTGTGTGACGGGGCCTTTAGAGTCCTATAATGGGGGAATTAAACCCCACCTAAAATATCTCAAGAGGGTCTCAACACATTTCGTTGTTCTTACTAACAACTCAACAGGAGACACACTAAATGTACATTACCAGAGACTCATTTCCCATAAAATCAAAATAAGTGAATGTCATATTGACATTTTCATAAACTAATTAGGGAGACGAGCTATAAAACAAATTTAGGGTCTTTATAGTTTTTGACCACACATTATATTTACTAGTCACTCATATATAGATTTTCTGATAGCATGAATAGGGACTTCAGTTCATTAATCTTATAGACCACTGTGCCAAGATTGTTCACAAAAAAATTGCAGATGCCCATATTGGTTAATTCAGATTAATATGCAAAAAGTCATAAAAATTACACATACCCATGATATCCCCTATTTTTTTATTTAAAAGTCTAGTGGGTAAGTAGCACATTATCAAAAAACTCAACTCACTCTTATGATTTTTATCCCTTTACATCACAATGCTTAGTCAAATATTCGGGATCCTAGAATTTTAACTGTCTATGTTATCTAGTGCTTTTTGAAAGGACATCTATCACATTATAAGAATATCCATTTATAGCAGACTACAATTGTCTCCCTCGGTTCGCACTAAAGGTACCGTCACACTGAGCGATGCTCCAGCGATCCCACCAGCAATCTGACCTGGCAGGGATCGCTGGAGCGTCGCTACACGGGTTCATGGTGAGCTGTCACACAGGCAGATCTCACCAGCGACCAGTGACCAGCCCCCAGCGACGCGTGGAAGCATGCTGCGCTTGGTAACTAAGGTAAATATCGGGTAACCAACTCGATATTTACCTTGGTTACCAGCGCACACCGCTTAGCGCTGGCTCCCTGCACACCTAGCCACAGTATACATCGGGTTAATTACCCGATGTGTACTCTGCTATGTGTGCAGGCAGCAGGGAGCCAGCTTCTGTGGATGCTGGTAACCACGGTAAACATCGGATAACCAAGAAGCCCTTACCTTTGTTACCCGATATTTACCTTCGTTACCAGCGTCCGCCGCTCTCACACTGCCAGTGCCGGCTCCCTGTTCCCTGCACTCCTAGCCACAGTACACATCGGGTTAATTACCCGATGTGAACTCCGGCTACGTGTGCAGAGAGCAGGGAGCCGGCACTGATAGCGTGAGAGCGGCGGACGCTGGTAATGAAGGTAAATATCGGGTAACCAAGGTAAGGGCTTCTTGGTTATCCGATGTTTGCCGTGGTTACCAGCGTCCGCAGAAGCCGGATCCCTGCTGCCTGCACATTCAGTTGTTGCTCTCTCGCTGTCACACACAGCGATGTGTGCTTTACAGCGGGAGAGCAACAACTAAAAAATGGTCCAGGACATTCAGCAACAACCAGCGACCTCACAGCAGGGGCCAGGTTGTTGCTGGATGTCACACACAGCGACAGCACCAGCAACATCGCTGCTACGTCACAAAAGTCGTGCCTCAGCAGCGATGTTGCTAGCGATGTTGCTTAGTGAGACATGGCCTTAAGTTGTATTTCATTAACCTCTTAGTATGCATCCCCAAGAGGGTTAAGTGTTCACATTTTTCAAATCCTATTATCCCATAATTAGTAAGGTGCTATACTTAAGATCCCTACCTAAACAAAAAAGCAGGACATTGCTGTTATGTCTTGCCTGGGCACTGACATATCACCTGTGCTAAACTTATGATTGCACCCTAAGAAGAAAAGCAATTGCGTCATAGCCAGCAGTCATAGCCAGCAGTCAAAAAGGTCTTCCAAGTAGGAGATAAGGTTTAGTTATCTTCCAAGAATATTAAGCTAAAGGTGCCATCGATGAAGTTGGGCCCTAAATTTATTGGCCCATATGAGATTTTGGAGGTATATAATCCAGTGACCTTTAGACTAAAACCTTGTTTGTCCATTCGGTTTTGTCCCCCGCCTCCTCCAGTTTTAGAGTATGAGGTACAAAGAATTGTTGATTCTCAGAAAGTCGGTAATTCCTTTCAGTATCTCATTCATTGGAAGAGATATGGACCTGAGAAGAAATCCTGGGATCTAGCTCATTAGGTGAAAGCTAATCGTTTGGTCAAGGCCTTCCATCAAAGGTTTCCTGGGAAACTTGGAGTCTGGTTGGCTTTTTGATGTACATACATTGATCCCTTTTTATTGAATTTTTGGGGGAACTATAGTGACTAAAAAAAACAAATTTACAGATCTTATTATTTGCAAGCTGTGTGGGATTTTTAGGCACTATCCTGGCTTGTACATATGTGAACAATACATTTATAATTAATTTCATCACAATTTGGTCATTTTTACTTATCCAACCTACCAATCACTATAAAGAATGTGTTACAATTACAGGAATATTAAGTATGTCCATGTTTTTTTTTTTTGTTTTTTTTTTTTTTTTTTTTTTTTTTTTTTTTTTGTATTTCAGATTTTGTTGGAAAATTATTTTATTTTTATATTTTTTTTTTTTTTTTCAAAAACTTTTTATTGATTTTCCAATTTTTTATAAACATAACAAGATATTCAAGGTTACACAAGGAAAAACATTTGTCTGACAATATGTGACATAATAGGGTGCGATGCCCCAACTTGATATTTTAAACTGTTTATCTGATTGATATGGTCTCTATTAAACCAAGGCAAAAGTACTAAGAAATAACAGACGCGATACAAGTCAATTAGAATCATTAAGCCCCTAAGCCAACCCCGAATGCTTCCAAATTTTCTGGCACGTCTTGTTGCTACCTTAGCGTCTCGTCTCCCTTTCCTCCGGAACCCACACCTCCGTGATTTTCAATTTACCCAGTTTGTCCTGGCTATCATTCAGAAGGTACCATTCCGATTGTACAAAAGGTGTCATCAGATTATTTATTTCTCCCTGAGTAAATTGACTTTCAATGAAATTTCTCCATTTCCCAAAGAACTTGGGTGTCAACCTGTCTTTGTCCCTTTCCGCTTCCACTTTCTCCAGCCTCAGTAAATTATGTAGTTCACCGATGACCTCTTTTATGGATGGTCCCTCCCTTTGTATCCAATGCTTTAATATGAACCGTTTGGCTATCATGGCTATGTCATGTACTATTGTATATTTCTTCTTTCCCGGCATGTCCGATCCCCCTCTTACTCCTCCCTCAAAGGAATGGAAAATCCACACCATTAGCTCTAGATTTCCAGAAATTCCCCATGTTGCCTGGACAAATAATCTAACTTGATTCCAGAACCTGTGAATTTCCGTACACTCCCATAGTCCATGTAGCATATCTGTTTTTTCTCTTTGACATTTAGGACACCGCATATCTCTTCCCGGAATGTTGAAGCCCATAATAGCCCTGTGTAAAATTCTAAATTGGGTGTCTCTCCATCTCTCATTGGTAACATGTTTCCGCATCTGTACCCATCCCTTCAATATATCCCCTACAACTTCCTGCCCTTTCAATTGTTTCCCCCACGCTGTTAGAGTACGGCTATCCTCCCCAGATATAAGCATTCCCCGAAATGTTCGGTAAATTTTGGAAACATTTACACTTGCTACATCACTTTCCATAAGCTCATCAATCAAACTCTTATTCAATTCCTTTCCAAGCTCCCCCAAATCTACAAATACTCCATGCTTCAGTTGTTCATACTGGATGATATGTGAGCTATTAAGTTCATACTTGTCAAGCACTTCCCGTCCTGTCAGCCACCTTCTCTCCGCCACATTCATTACATCCTTCATTCTCTCGACGCCCTTCTCTTTCCATCTAGTAAATAGCTTATTTTCCCGTCCCATGGGAAAGTTCGGAGATGCCCAGGGATTTAAGTACTTAGATACTTTCCATGACAGTCCCAATTTCTTTCTTACCAGTTTCCATGTTAGCATAGTGTCTCGGAATAAGATTGAGTTCCTTATATGCCCATCCGCCCTGGACAATGGGGAGTGTAAAATGGACGCCAAATCCCACGGTGATGCATACTTGGCTTCCATGCCATAGTCTGAGTGCCTGCTCGTTCCTCTCAACCAATCAAACACATGTCTCATTATACACACCAGGTTATAACCACGAACATCCGGGAAACTAAGACCTCCTTCCTCCGTTGACTTCATCAATGTTCGTAACTTTATTCTAGGTTTCCTTCCCCGCCATATAAAATCCGCATACGCTGAGTTGAGCCTAGTTACGTCCCTCAGTTTTAGCAATATCGGGATCGTCTGGAATGGGTACAACAGTCTAGGAAAGCTCATCATTTTTATCAGGTGGCACCTTGCCAGTAGTGGTAGAGGCAGACCCTTCCATCCCTTTAGTTGTGCTATAATTTTCCTAATTAGTGGGCCATAATTCATCTCGTAAATTGATTCCACCGTTCTTCCTATATGAATTCCCAGATATTTAAGTGATGTCTGTGCTATAGGAATGCCACATATACAACCATCTCTTACATTCCCCCCTTTTAGGAACAGGATCTCACACTTTTTTTTATTCAATTTGAATCCTGAGACTAATCCAAATTTTTCAATTAGTGCTAGAGTCTGTGGCAAATCCACATTAGGGTCCCCCATATATAGTATGACATCATCGGCAAAAAGTGCTGTCTTTATTTCAGTTCCCCTTACCTTAATCCCTTTAAAACTATTCGGGCCCTGCAGTATTCTTGACAATGGTTCAATGGCCAAGTCGAATAAAAGGGGAGATAGCGGGCAGCCTTGTCTTGTTCCCTTCATCAAAGGGAACACGTCTGATAAAAAACCTGGAGTTTGTACCCTAGCTCCCGAGTTAGCGTAAAGATTCCTAATGTAAAGCCTCATTTTGCCTACAATCCCTGTGGCCTCTAGCACTTTGTCCAGCCAGCTCCAATTTACATTGTCAAACGCTTTTTCTGCGTCGAGTGTAACTAGAGCGGGTCTTGCCCCCCTCTCTATCTGATCCAATCTCACCGCATCCACCACTAGTATTGTCTTCCGGATATTAGTGACAGCATTTCTCCCTTTAATAAACCCTACCTGGTGCTCTGTAATGATCCTTGGAAGAATCATGGCCAATCTATTAGCCATAATCTTAGATATTATTTTTAAATCCTGGTTTATAAGTGATATGGGTCTATAACTAGAGGGATCATCCAGGTCTTTAGTTCCCTTAGGGAGTAATTTGATATATGCTATGTTTGAATTTTTAGGAATTTCCTCTCCTTCCAAAAATGCATTAAATACCGCAGTTAAATCTGGCGAGATCAGATCCCTCATAGCCTTATAAAACTCGCTGTTAAAACCGTCGGGGCCTGGTGCCTTGTTGGTGTTAAGCTCCCCGATTGTTCTAGTCACCTCCTCAACTGTGATATCTGCATTTAGGTCACTCAGATCTTCCTCTGTTAAGCTAGGCAAGTGCGCTTGTCTTAACCACTCTGCCTCGTCAGTCATGTCATTGTTTCCTGGCCCATATAGTTTTCTATAAAAATGTCCCAGCAATTTATTAATTTCCTTAGGATCTGTGGCCACCTCCCCCCCCTTTCTTTTTAGTTTGGAAATCACTGTCATTTTCCTGCTACCCCTTGCCAAATTTGCCAGCATCCTCCCCGCCTTGTTGCCGAATCTATGTAGCTCTGCTTCCCTGTGCGACCAAAATAATTGTTCCTTTTTTTTTGCCCATTCGTCAAACCCCCTTTTTGCCTCCAACCATCTGTCTTTCGTCGTGGGAGATCTATTAGCCAAATACTTTGTGTATGCTACCCGCACTGCTTCACTCTGGGCATTATAATTCTCATTGGTTTTCCTTTTGATCATGGCCGCATATCCAATCAGGCGACCCCTCAAGACCGCTTTTGCCGTTTCCCAGTATAGCACTGGGTTCCCTTTGTGTTCCTTGTTTTCCTCTGTGAATTCTCCCCACCACTCTCGTAATACCCTGTGGAAATTATCTTGTCTGAGAAGAAATGAGGGAAATCTCCATATGATATCTGTACCCCTCTTGAACTGCTCTCTGATACCCAATCTCAACGGACTATGATCAGATATCACCATGTTTTCTATCACACATTCTTGTGCCCCATAAACTAGGCCTTGAGAAATCCAAAATTGATCAATACGCGACCAGCTATCATGAGGATGCGAGAAGTGTGTATATTCTCTATCATGTGGGTGAGCTAATCTCCAGATGTCCTTCAAACCCACGTCTTCTAATGTCACATCCCTATGGTCCGGCCTTCTGTCCACATCCTCTGTCCTCTCCTTCCCCCTCCTCCTGTCTTCAGCTGAGTCTGGAACTGTGTTAAAATCACCTCCTACTATGATGTTGGTCTCTCCATCTGCTAGTATGTTAGCTTTTATGCCATCGTGAAATATGCTCTGTTGGGAGTTTGGACCGTAAACATTGTAGATACTTAATTTACCCGCTGGACTAATGATTGTTAAATGTTGCCACCGTCCCTGGTCGTCTGCCTCGTGTGTCACTACTTCATGGCTGAGCTGTTTATGTATTAGAATCATTGTCCCCGCTTTCCTACCTTGTGCCTCTGCCCCATATACAGTACCCACCCAGTATTTCTTCATGCGGAAAAAGTCCTCCTTCCTCAAATGCGTTTCCTGTAATAATGCAATATCTGTTTTTAGTCTTTTCAGATGTCTTAGTATCATTGCTCGTTTGTTAGGAGATCTCAAGCCTTTCACATTCCATGTAATTATTTGTACCATATTTGCCTTTGTATTTTGCTCTTACTACTTCCTCCCCTGTGGGCCCTGAACTCACAAGAGACGAGACAATTATTACCAGGTATAGAATTTGCCCCCCAGGCTTGATATATCTTTTCCCCACCTTCTAGGTATAACAAATATAACAATAAACAATTAACTGTAGAACACGTTTTCCCTTCTGGGAAATTTTTGGCTCTTTTCGCCATGCTGATGACTTCCCCTTTTCCTAGCCAAACTGTTGAGCTCCCTAGTCACCCCCCTTAAGAGTATACGTTCTAACCCCGGATTCATATGAGTCACATCAACGAACCTTAAATAATGTCAAAAATAGTACAGTATGACAAAAACTCTATAAGGACTTCAAGTCCAACTTAGCTCTATTTTCTGGTGGTCGTCCCAGCACTCAGAGCAGACAGATCCACTTCATTTACGCCTGGAAGTCGTTCCTGGACATAGGCGAGTGAAAGTAAGAATGAAAGTGAATCTGGAAGTGGAACTGAAAGTAAGCGTGAGACTGAGTATGCGGGAGAAAAAGAGTGAGACAGAGCGCGTGAGGTACTGAAAGTGAGCGTGAGACTGAAAATGAAACTGAGTATGAGAGTGAGTGTGAAACTGAAAGTAAGCGTGAAACTGAAAGTGAGACTGAATATGTGAGGGAGGGAAAAAGAAAAAAAAAAAAAAAAAAAAAAAAAAAAAAAAAAAGTGTGGGACTGAGAGTGAGTGTGAGAGTGTGAGACTGAACGTTAGGAGTAAGACTGAAAGTGGAACTGATAGCAAGTGTGAAAGCAAAACTGGACATGAGAGAGTGAAATCAAGAGAGCAAGAGAGTGCGAGAACAGGACCAGCAATATCCAGTTCAGTTCAGTTGTCATGGACCATTTCCAACAATTAGTCTCTGTGTTCCGAGCGAGGATTATTTTGTTGTTTTGGGCTCAATCTCCTTTCCTCTCTACTCTCCACCAGCGATTGCTCCTCAAAGCTTCTCGAGTCTTTCCCTGGGCCTCTTGGAGATCCTCCTCTGCTGGTCCCTTCTCCATTGTTTCCTCTTTTTTGTCCATCAGTCTGATTCTTATCCTGTTCTGCCATGAGAGTACGCTCTGCTTCTTTATAGTCTTTGTAATATGCAAACGAGCCATTGAGATTTCTGACTTTCAGTGTGGCAGGGTATAGCAGTTGGCACTTGACTTTTTTGTTATACAGGAATGAACATACTTTGCTGAATTCTTTTCTCTTTCTGGAGACTTCTGCTGAATAATCGCCAAAAATTAACAGTCTGTTGCCTTGGTAATGCAATGGTCGCTGTCTGTCTCTAAAGGCCCTCAGTATTTCCTCTTTATGTTTATAATCAAGATATTTGACTATCACTTGTCTAGCCCTCAGCGGGGCTTTCTTGTTTGGGTTTGGATCCTCTCCCCTATTTGCTTCTTGTTGTCTTAGTGGTCCCACTCTGTGCGCTCTTTCCACTCTGAATTTAGCCTTAATGCCCAGGGCCTGAGGTAACTCGTGTTCACATATGTTATCCAGCTGTCCCAAAGATACCGATTCTGGCAGCCCCACAATGCGCAGATTATTTCGCCTCGATCTGTTCTCTAAGTCTTCCGTTTTATCTCTCAAATAATCGTTAGATTTCACTAGAGCTGCTATTTGCTCTTGCATAGCCAGTATTTTCTCCTCTGAGTCAGATATTCTCTGCTCTGTTTCTGCCAGTCTAGATGCATGTCCACTAATCTGCTTTTGCATAGCTGCTAGGGATGTTTGTATGGCTGTTTCAATGGCCACTTTAATCTCTTTTGACAGCTGTGATGTCACTTCGGCAGCCAATTTTTTATAATCAACATTGAGCTCTTGTGCATGTTTGTCTTGGCCTGCAGGTGGTGCTGGTTTCTTAGTTCTCTTATTCTGGGCTGGGGATTTTCCACCCTCCCCCATTTGTTTACAGTATTTAGATAATGGTGTGGCCGGCAGTTTCTTGTTTGCTTTAGAAGGAGTGTTACTGCTTCTGACATGCAGCTTCTGCTGGCGTTGATCAAGATTAGACACCTTATACTGCATGTCTGAGTGATCAATCCGGTCTCCAGCGTCTCTGTGCACCCTTTCCCTGCCACACTCCTCCTCCTCTCTTTCTTGTTCCTCCATGTCCCCTTCCTCTATCCATTGTGTTTCTCCCTCTGCAATCCCCTGCAGCGATTTCTCTCCTGCTCCATCCTCCCCCGACCCCCCGCTCTCATCTCCTTCACTTCTCCCTCTCCTGGCTTCCATTACCACATCTTGCACTGGGGACTCTGGCTCCTCCTCCATCAGGCTTGTCGGTGCCATGACAGTCTCCTCTTCTCCCTGCCGGCAGTCCGGATCTCCACTCCTGCAGGTCCCCTCACCACCACCAGCACTCCTCAGTAAGTACCGCTCCATAGCTGTGTGCTTCCTGCTACCAGACGTGCTGCTCTCTGCTTGCTCACTTGCCCGGGTATGCTGTTTATCGTCGGTTTCTCAGAGGGGTGTCGGGAGCTTCTCCTCTATGCTGCCTCCTCAGCCAGGACCGGAACAGGAAGTCGTCCATGTTTTTAATAACTGGTTTGTAACATTTATTTTAACCCCTTCACGACCGGCCGATTTTTCGCTTTCCGTTTTTTTTTTCACCATTCTTTTTCTGAGAGACGTAACTTTTTTATTTTTTAGTCAATATGGTCATGTGAGTGCTCATCTTTTGCGGAACGAGCTGTACTTTTAAATGAAACCATCAGTTTTACCATATAGTGTACTAGAAAACGGCAAAAAAATCCAAATGCAGAAAAATTGCAAAAAAAGTGCGATAGCACTATGGTTTTTGAGATATTTTATTCACTGTGTTCATTATATGGTAAAACTGATGTGTGGGTGTGATGCCTCAGGTCAGTGCGAGTTCGTAGACACCAAACATGTATAGGTTTACTTTTATATAAGGGGTTAAAAAAAATCGGAAGTTTGTCCGAAAAAAGTGGCGCACGTTTTACGCCATATTCCGTGACCCGTAGCGTTCTCATTTTTCGGGATCTGTAGCTCAGTGAAGGCTTATTTTTTGCGTCTCGAGCTGACGTTTTAAATGGTACCATTTTTGCGCAGATGCTACGTTTTGATCGCTTCTTATTGCATTTTGCGCAAAAGTTGTGGCGACAAAAAAAACATCATTTTGGCGTTTGGAATTTTTTTGCCGCTACGCCGTATACTGATCAGATTAATTGATTTTATATTTTGATAGATCGGGCGTTTCTGAACGCGGCGATACCAAATGTGTGTATATTTGTTATTTTTTTAACCCTTTAATTTTCAATGGGGCGAATGGGGGGTGATTTGAACTTTTAGGTTTTTTTGTTTTTTTTTAATTTTTTAAAACTTTAACTTTTTTTTTTTATTTTACTAGTCCCCCTAGGGGGCTATTGCGATCAGCATTCCGATCGCTCTGCAGTATCTGCTGATCACAGCTACAAGGCTGTAAACAGCAGATACGCTCTCTTTCTCTTTTGCTGTGCCGCTGGCACAGCGAAAGTGAAAGAAAGTCAGGTGTAGTACAGGAGTCATCACATGACCCTGTGCTACCATGACAACTATCGGGAGTCACGTGATCGCGTCACGTGACTTCCGGTATCGGGCGGTAAGTAAATGTTTACCGCGATCGCGCTTATAATGGCGCTGTCACATATTGACAGCGCCATATAAGGGGTTAAACAGCACGAGCAGATAACGATTCTGCTCGTGCCTAGCAGGCACACATCTCAGCTGTAAAAATCAGCTGAGATGTGTGCCGATCGCAGCATGATGCTGCCGGCAGACCGCGGGCAGTAACATTATGACCGCAAGGACGTAATTTTACGGCCCGTGGTCGTTAAGGGGTTAAAAGTGTTCTAAAAAATTCATTTAGTGAAATTGCTTTAGCATCTTTATTTTTTTGTAACCTTATAGAGAATGTAATTTAGTTACTCTATTTCTCACTATCGTAAATATAAACTTTGTAGAATTCATGTGACACCCCTGCAGTGTGTTAAAGACCAGGGGTTACATAGAAGTAAAACTGATTGGGATGGTAACTGAGGGGAAAACATTTCTCCTTGTGGAGACTGACACACCAATCCGGCATGCCAGTAGTGAGAAGACTTATAACTGTAAAGCTCCTCTGGGAAATATGCAAATTGTCTCTTCACGGAAGAAGTAGATGAACTCTAGTACCACCTATGGGAAGTAGCAATCCTAAAAGTCAAAAGTGGCCTGTTAACGAGCCTTGTCATATGACTTAGGATTGATGCCAGATCAAAACCTCAATTTGCAGACAGTGTTTCGGGGTGATTGCTTCTCGTCAGTGCAGAGTATGAGATCTGGTCTGGCTGTATGAGAAGCTAAGATGGGGTCTGAGGGGAAAATGTTCTCCTTGCGGAGACTGAATGGGATGGTAACTATCATTCATACAGTACCATGGAGCCATTAATAAGGAGCTGTCAAATAATGACCAAACCCTATAACTTTATGTGGTTAAAAACTTTCTCCTCTCCTAAAATCTATTTTTGTAACCCATTTCTTAAACTTGGTTCAATAATAAAAATTAAAAAAAATATCTTCCATTTCATTCCCCCCTGCCTTCTGAGCCCCGGTCTCATTGAATTACTTAGTATGGATAAACATCTTCGAGTCATCTAGATATTTTTTGGTATAGCGCACTAATTTAAAATCCACACTTATTTTGTGCTTCTTGAAGCCAGTTAAACTTATTGACTCATTTTTGTGAAGAACACTGAAGGCCGCTCTGCAGTTATTATTACGATTTCAGATGGTTTCCATGGGAAATATACAGATCTTTAGTATTGTGTTGTACAGGTCTTGTGTGTTCCTATTGAATCCACCTTGGAAGGACATCTTCCTTTAAAGGTTAGATGTGAGTAGGTTGAGACTTTTGTTAATGTCTCTTAAAATAGCTTCTTTTGCTTGTACTAGCAACTGGACCTCCGAATTGACTAAGTAGCTTCTCTATACTCTATACAAATAATGCAGATAGGTAAAAAGGCTGTAATTATTAATTTGGACTTTTTTTGTGTGGGGAGATTGATGTTTAACATTGAACATTTTTTTTTCTTTTAGTTTTATTATTTTATTGATTCAGTTTTACAGCCTAGATTAGATACAACTGACATTCAAACAGTCAGAAACAAAGGTTAAAGACAATTAAACCATTATCTATGGTAGTTGGCATGTCACTAGGATGTCAATAAACCTTTTAAATCCTTTTATTACATGATAGTCATCAGAACATCCTGATGCTTCTTAGATACCAGTTTTATGTTTTGACTTTCTTTCTCGAAAACTGTGCAGATACAATATTTTCTCTTAAGAAATTGAGAATGTCACTGTGTCACACAGACTGTATACAGAAACCGCTCTCTCGTGCCTTCAGTTGGCTTGGTAAGCTGGTGGGAAGGTACCCCTGGTGGTTCCTACTAATTCCTTTTGCTTTATCTGCCGGCTTGGGAGCTGGTTTTTACTTTTTACCCCAGAGAGAAGCAAATGACATAGAAGAACAGTTCACACCAATCGGTGGCCCAGCTAAAAGTGAGAGAGAATTTGTAAGGACACATTTTCCCACCAATGACTCCGAGCAGTTTTCTCCGCAGCGACTATATACAGAAGGTTTGTTTGTTTCGCTCATAGCTGTAAGTACATTTGATAATGTCATAAATGTAAAGACTTTTGAAGAGCTGATGAAGCTGGATGAGATGGTGCAGAATTTTGCAATGATGGATTTTGCAACTGATGAAACTCTCACATTTCAGCATCTATGTGCAGAGATTCTAGGAAAAACATGTATGACGGCTAATCCGCTCCTCTCTGCAGTACCAGGTAATGTGAGTCTGATAGAGACGATACCTATAAGTTACCCCATGTTTCAAGATGAAATTTTCCTGGGAACATATCTGGGTGGAGTGACCCTTAATTCAGATAATGTTGTGCAAAAAGCCAAAGCAATCAAGTTAATATATTATCTGAAAGAAGATAGCGAGAGCGACAGAGAAAGAAGCCTCCAATGGATCAATCACTTTATGAAATTATTCTCAAATCATACCCTGCAACAAGCTGAAATAAAGGTAAGGCTTTCATAATGATTTCTTACGCATTTATAAGTATAAAATCATTTGTAGCATACAAAAACAAGCATAATTTTTTTTGTTAAAATACTTTCATGATACATGAATATGAGTAGTTGTTATTATGTCACTGTAACATAGTGTGGATATAGTAGTGAGTTCTTTAAAACAAATGTATATAGAATTAAAGGACCGGCACTCCAAATTCTTCAAAGTTAATGGGATTTATTCTATATATATCACGGTAAAAGCGTAAAATAACGTGTTTCGGCTAGAATTTAGCCTATTTTAAAACCCATCTTGATGGGAATAATTTGGAGTGTCGGTCCTTTTGTTCTTTATGATATTGGGTATGCCTTCCCCTAACTCATGCACCGGAATCAGAGTGCCACCTGGTAATATTCCTCTGTTTGAAACAAATGTAGCTATATCATCATTCTTGACCAAAGCCACTTCTATGGACTTTGAATAATGTTTAAAATAACCTCTCTATACTAAGGAACTAGTCACTCCGTGGGCTGATGTATAGTGACTTAAAATCAGTGGTTAAAGAAAACCTGGATTGCAATATCTCTGTGGTTTAGAAAAAAATGATCTAGCCCCTAAAAAAAGGAAGGAATATGCTATGTAGGTTGTAAGAATGTTATTTAAATTACCAACCTCCTTCTCAAGAAATTGGGCCTGCACCTCTAGGCAAGGATTTTCTGGCATAAGTGGCATCTTCCCATGTGTCTCGGCATCCATGAGGCCATTTACATGAAATACTTGCTTTATAACAAGAGTTAGAAAAAAACATTTCAAGTGCCTAATGATGGACTAATAAAAAGAATTCAGATTTCTATAGATGGCCCCTGTGCAAAAACCATTTACGGACTTGTGGCAGTCTAAAACGACATAATGATCCACCGATTGATGTGTTTGTGCTAGGAGCTACTTGCTTCTTTGGAGGTGTCAGTAGCCTTATTACTTATTGGGCGCTTGTATGGCTGCACAGGTTACACCGATGTTATGTCTGTCCATGCCATATTACTGTTCCATAAATAATAAATGTAAAGCATCAAATGAGTTCTTGTTTGAAAATAAATTTAACACTTCTGTCTGGAGATGTGCCCACTTTCCACATTCCCAGAAAGCAGCATAAGTTGGCAAAAAAAGTTGAAAACTTTAGCCTAAAAACATTTGACAAAATTTGTGATTTTTTTTTCACATCAAAGAGGGGTACACTCTTTAATAAAGTCACAACATACAGTATCAGCTAAAAGTTTGGATATATCCATTTATAAAATGGCTTTCCTTATTCATATAGGAATGTACACATTTTTGATTCAGAATGAAGAGAGCAAAAAAAAATAATAGTATCTTACCAGAATATAAAAATAAAAGTATGTTACTGTAAACTCATCTAGTGTGGTTGTGAAAGTCACAACCAACACAAAAGGCACACAGATAATAGGCGGCTGCCGCAGCCCCATGTGTACGTATCTTCAAGGCTGGAGAGTAGAAGGGGTTAAAGCTGCGCTGTCGCCAAAGAATGAAAAAAAAATGTGTTGATTTAATGAAAGATTATTTTACTCCATAGGTCTACGCGTTTTGAGGTGAGGACCTCTTCTTCAGGACCACAAAAATCAGAAAAATCAACAATACAATATTTTTTTCGGTCCTGAAGAAGAGGTCCTCACCTCGAAAAGCGTAGACCTATGGAATAAAATAATCTTTCATTAAATCAACAAAAAAAGATGTCATCCTTTGGCGACAGCGCAGCTTTAAACCCTTCTACTCTCCAGAATCTAAGTCAGAACATAGCAGAAACCAATCAACTAAGATGACAGTTCATCATTACTTTAAGAAATTAAGTTCAGGCTGTACGAAAACGTGATACAACCTTGAAACTATTGTCAAATGTAGTTATAAAAATCATCAATCACTATGATAAATCTGGCTCTCATGAGTACTATCCCATGAAAAGAAGACAAAGAATTAACTCTGCTGCAGAGGATAAGTGTATCAAAATTACCAACTTTAAAAACTTCAATTGTAATCATCACAGATAAAGTGTCTCCCAGTGGTAGATGATGCCCAGCTGCGCCTCTCTGCAACAGTATTCCCTTAGCAATCCATTCCTTATTAAGGTCTAAGCCGGACCGAAACATCTCTTGTAATTTTCTGGATTGCAAGCACCTCATTAAATATATTTCTATTACATTGATATTTTGAGTGCCTTGTTTTTATTTAGTTGCTTACGGGATACGATCTGACTTGAGCACCACAGGCTAGAGACATGCCACAGTAAATGTTGCATCTATCAAGTGTATGAATCCGGTCATCAATATATCGGAGGGGTACTGTGAATAATCTAAGATTTAACACACATTCTATTTTGTTTCACATTTTTCTCTACTCTGTTTCTATATGTGTTCCTTTGTAGATTCACACTGAAGGCAGCAAAATCACAATGTGCATATTTCAATAAGAACAAGGAAAACCATTGCATGAACATATGTGTGCAAAACTATTCTGGAGGGATAGCCATCGTTGAGAGGGGGTGCCACATCGTTTCATTAGGGTGTTAATCTCCGTGGCTAGGAAGGGAAATCACTAGGGAATCTGCTCTGGGCTTCTCCCTTCTTTGTGTGCAATATTATGGTTTTATATATACACTGGTTTATATAAAAACATTGTATATATAAAACCAGTGGTGCATGAGTTTGTAGCTATTATTAAGCTCTACTAATTGTGGATTATGCCATATGCCGAATCGAAGTGAAGTTTTACTGAGTCTTACTTGACTAGGCTTTTTCTTTCTGGTTAGTATTAAATCTTGAGAAAAAAAAGGGTTTTCAGCTCACCAGTTTGTTGAAAATTCAGCTGGATGAAAGCTCCTGGACGGTGCTCAGTAGAACAAGGGAGGCTGTAGACAATCAAAGTAAGGAGGTGCTCCGGCACAAAACGTCCATGCAGACAGAAATTGTTAGAGATTAAAAAAACATCTTTAATTCCTAATAGTTAAAAAAACATGATGGGGATAAAATTTCCTATGATTGACGCGTTTCAGACGCTGGGTCTTTAGTCATAATCAATGATTATGACTAAAGACCCAGCATCTGAACCGCGTCAATCATAGGAAATTTTATCCCCACCATGTTTTTTAACTATTAGGAATTAAAGATGTTTTTTTAATCTCTAACAATTTCTGTCTGCATGGACGTTTTGTGCCGGAGCACCTCCTTACTTTGATAGTATTAAATCTTCCATCCAGAAGCAGATGTACAAGCCCAATGATTTTTTTTCTCTTTAGAAGAAAAACCTATGCAATAGAAAGAAGCCATTGTAAATAAAGCCTAGTTCCCTCATGACACTAGTAGAAGATGGTAGCAGACTCAATAGTTAGTGTAATGGTTGATTTTACTGCTGTTTTTTGTTCACTAAAATATGTTATTAAAACATCCTCTTTTTATATTCCAGGTATCTTATTTCACAGCGACATCACGACAACAAGAATTTGAAAGCACAACAGAAACAGTGATCCCATTGTTTTCTATTACTTATTTTGTCACCATAACTTTTGCGGTTGTGTCCTGTATAAGGTAAAATAACGTAATAGCATGTGTTTATGGAGGAGGTAATATTTCTCTTATCATGTTTAATTAAATAATGACAATGCTTGTACTATGAAATCCAGGTAATAATACTGTGGAGTAGAAAAGCACAATAGGGTTTTACCCAGTAGGGAAATCAAATAGGCAAAGATTAAGGAACACTCACCTTTTCAGGTTGTGAAAGTCACAACCCCTTGAAACATGTGCAATAATGGTATTAGCTGCAGCCCCGAGGTATAAGACATTTGACTTGTATATAGAGAGGCTTCTCTGGAGCTGATGACATATTGTTCCTTTGATGTCCTGATGAAGGAGACAGATGTCTCTGAAATGCGTCGACCTGGACAAACAATAAATGAATTACAGTAATATTGAATCTGAGTATTAGCGCGGCATATACCTGATTTCTTCTTCTATTGTACTATAATGCTTGTACTATAGCTCTCCATCAGGCCTTTCCTCTACTATTTGTGCTTGAACATGTATGTATAATTTAATATTGGAGTCATACGATTCCTCTTTTCAAGTGTCATGCCCAGTGGCGTATCTTGAAGCCTGTGTGCCTCAGTGCAATATTTCTAAAAAGACCCCAATTATCAAAGTTTTTTTAATAGTACTGGTATTCCCATATGGGCCAAAATAACCCATTTGGGACCGCCCTTGTGTCAGGGCCAGTGTGTGACTGCAACCCCTGCACCTTCTATAGTTATGCTACTGGTCATGCCATTACTCCTGTCAAGTGTCAATTGTAAACACACTAACAATAAAAGTGAATCATGGTCTAATAGAGCGCTAAGGAGGCCATCATGATATCATATCCACCTGACGAAGATATAGTGTATATCGAAACACGTTGTGGCTTTGATAAAACAAATAAAAAGTACTAAACGATTTTGTGGCCTCCTTAGCGCTCTATTAGACCATGATTCACTTTTATTGATACCTATTTCCCCCTTTGGGGGTCCATGGCAAGAGCTGCTTAAACGGAGGCTTCATCAAAACCAGGACCTTTTGGACGCCTATTCCCTCCACTAACCCGCGGCTGGATCAGGTATACAGGAATCCGTCTCCCTGGAAGGATCTTACGGATAATCCTCCTGACAGCAGAACATTACACTCCCGTCTATTACCGTGTTTGTGCGAGGGCTGCACAACCACTCCAGGTGAGCAGTTTTAATTACCGGTCTCACTGTTACTCCTGTCCTGAGACTCTTCACATGCGCTCCCTGTTTTCACTTTTTTCAGGCAATTGTAAACACACTGGCAGACAGACAGAAAAGGGCCCCTGTGCAAGAACAATATATGGGTCCTTTTCAGTCCAAAAGCTCATAAAAATGCAATAGATGTAGAAATGGGCTCCTTCCTCTTGGACCCCTGTGCAGTCGCACATGTTGCACCAATGATATATCCACCCTGGAGTTAGCACCTATAGTGCCAGATACCTCCTTCCCCATAAGCAGCTTATTCCTCTCTCCCCATTAAGAACATATGCAAGAGCATTATAACTCTTACGTTTGACAGTGCTGCAGACAAAGTCTCCTGCAGACAAAGAGTAGAAAAAGTACAATGTGAAATTTACGATGCTTCTTTGACCCAACCATGCTGTAATGGTAGAGTCAGGCCATCATTACACACATTTGACTGTCAGTGCATCCTACCGAAATTGATATTTCATCTGACGTTCACCTTATATGTATAGACACTTTTATTTGCTCATTTTCCAAGCATCTAAATTTCTGCATTTGTTATCTTACAGATTTGACTGTGTGAGGAGTAAGGTCTGGGTGGCTGGTTTTGGAGTCATTTCTTCTGGATTGGCCGTTCTATCTAGTTTTGGTCTTATGTTAATATGCGGGATGCCCTTTGTCGTTACTGTTGCAAATGCTCCATTCCTTATTCTTGGTAAGTTTCTATAGGTATCTAGAGGAAACCGCAATATACAAAACATTATGTTACCTGTTATTTGAGTAAAATATCCCTATTCTTCCATTCTCCCTTCATATGAATAGTGTGATAGTTTAATTTTACAGATGGATTTATATAAGCTGGGAGTTTGGGATGAAAAATGTCAATTAAAGTTTAATGTAGATAAATGTGAGGTCATGCACTTGGGCCAGGAAATAAAATGTACAGTTATATACTAAATGGTAAAACTGTCAATGACAAAGACTTGGCCATGTGGTTGGATGTGTGAGGCCCTGGACTAGTCAGAGTGTCACAGGGGACTGCACTCCTGTCCTTATAGTGCAGAACCCAGCCTCCATGGTTCTGGGATCCTAAGCTTTGGTGTTGCTTCTATCAGCATTCAAATCCTAGTCACCTTACACCGCACCCTGTCAGGCACAGAAGTGGGTGGTCTAGCTGGAATAGGGCAACCCACCTAGAGGTCAGGCAGACTGGTGGGAGTGACGTAGGTCAGTTCAGTGTCAGCTTTCAGTGAGAGAGGAGATGAAGTAGCAGCTCCTGGGAAGCAGGGAGAGGACTTGAGTGGTAGCCCTCAGAGAGTGAGGAGCTGGAGGTCCCTGGGAGACATTGGCTAGGTCGCAGACGGTGGTCTGGGACCGGAGGAGTCGAGACCCGGTCGCAGGGTATTGGAGAAAGGAGCCAGACTTAGTTTTGTAGAGCAGTCGGCACCGGAATATCTAGTAACCGGACTGGTACCGAGCACAGCGGGGTACTGGACCCTAGATCAGGGAGTAGCTTCACGCAACCTGATAATTAACCTGTGGAGGATAGTCTTTCTATGAACTGTCCCCAAGAGCTCAGAGATCGAAGGCACCAACACAACGAGGGGGATAGGGCTTTCCAACCCATGCGGCCCACTGAAATCCCAAGTGTCAGACATCGAGAGCACAGCTCCCCTATCCGAGTATAGGGAGCGGGACCCCAAAAGCTTCAAGCCGAGGGGTCACTCAGAACCATCTATAATTTAGTGCAGGGAGGCAGGTCAAGACCACCAGCAACATCAAAGGGAGCGGATTCCTGGATGAGCTACCCCCAGAGAGGCAGCGGTGCTCAGAGACTTGGTTTACTCATGTGTCGGAGTCTGTTTGATGGTTGCACCAACACCCACACGGCCTGAGTGAGTATGCTGTATTTCCCCCACTGCGTCCGGCTTGCTGCGTGGCCTGCACCCCGAATCCCCTCACCACCACCATCCAGAGTCCAGGGGCCTTCCCCTACCTGTGGAGGGAACGTCAACTGGCTGCCCCTGCTCCATCTCCGCCGGGTACTCCCATCGGCAGCGGCGGTACTCCCATTTACAGCGAACCACGGGTGGCGTCATGAACAATAACTAATCCCCTGTAAATATACCTTCCCCCTTTCATTTTTGAGTGGCAGCGAGCCCCCGGGTCTGGAGACCCTCGAGCCACGGTAAACCCCGGATCAGAGCAGTCCAACTGCTGCAGGGGCGGTACACCTCCAAACTCCACCCTGGTGACCAGTGCCAGACAGCTGCTGCCAAAGCAAATAAAATCATGGGATGCATCAAAAAAGGCATAGATGCAATCACAAGAATATAATTTTGCCTCTATACATTTCACCAGTGCAACAACACTTAGTTGAAGCCTAAAATTGTATGCAGTATTCTAAGAAAAGCAAAAAAAACTTCTAAATATTTTTTGAGGTGTTTTGCATATCAAAATGGCCAGTCTCATACTTGCCCAGTAGCCACGTCACGTCAACCTCGTTGTACTGGGTCCTACTCTATATTACTACCTCTTTCATAGTTTAAAAAACACATATATTTGGGAAACCCAGTAGGACCCAGTACAATGAGGTTGCCATGACATGGCTACTGGCCAGGTATGAGAATGACCATTTTGATATGCAAAACACCTCAAAAAATATTTAGAATTGTTTTTTTATTTTTTGTTTTTAGTTGCAAGCTTTGGCATGTAAGTCTTTCTTTTTTTGTCTTTATATAATGTGTGTGGATTATGTCCATTTGACTGACCATGCTTCCAGGTCCTCCTCCCCATTAGCGACGGGTGTTCTTATCCTTTAATGGTGGGTTCCTCTTTTTCCAAATATATGTGGTTTTTAAACCATGAAAGAGGTAATAATATAGAGTAGGACCCAGTACAATGAGGTTGCCGTGACGTGGCTACTAGGCAGGTATGAGAATGGCCGTTCTGATATGCAAAACACCTAAAAAAATTTAGAATTTATATTGTTTTTAAGTTGCAAGCTTTAGCATGTAAGTCTTTTTTTTTGTCTGTAAATTTTAGCCTTCAGTGCATAAGGAGGATATATCTGAGCTAGAGCGGGTTCAGAGAAGAGCAACCAAGGTTATTAGGGAATGAGTGAACTGCAAAACCAAAGACTTAGGGGTGAACTTATTACAATGTAAAATTATATGAGAGGACAGTACAGAGATCTTTCTAATGATCTTCTTACACCTAGGCCTGCGAAGGTGACAGGGAGGCTCTCTCTCTGTCTAGAGGTTTAATTCATCATAGACAGCAATTCTTTACTGTACGAGCAGTGAGATTATAGAATTCTGCCACATGACATTGCAATGGTTGACTCACTAATAAAAATCTCGAGAAGGGCCTGGATGCCTTTGTGGCTAAATATTACAGGTTATAGGTAATAGATTCTGTGATAGGACATTGAGCCAGGGACCTAGTCTAATTGCCGTATGTGGAGTCAGGAAGCAATTTTTCCTCTAATATGGGATAATTAGCGTCTGCCTCACAGGGGGATCAACATGTTAGGTTGTATGGTGAATTCGAGGGATTATGTCTACCTTCAACCTTAAAATCTATGAAACTATCCACATTTATGGAAGTGTGTTTCCACCTTTCAATTCATTTTCCTCCTATATGCAGTGCTCACCTCACCCAGTGGATCAGGAAACCCGTTCACCCAATAAATATAGGTCATAGATAGTCTGCAAAACAGTCTACCAGTCCAGTCTTACAGTGACTGGGAGAATTTTTCTCTCTCCGCTATGCTTGGATAGCCCATTACCCAACAGCATCGTGATGGGATTTATATCCAGGCAATTTCCAGACTCATATGCATATGCAACCTTTTTTCTAAGCCTTTTTGGATCTAGGCATGACAATACCACACAATAAAAACACAAAGAGCAAATGAAATTCAACATATGAGATTAAAATAGGAAAGATTATTATTTTTACTATTTTTAGTTTTAATCATTTGCCTATGAACCGATACATTCTAATTTTAGATCTTTGTTTCCATACAACACTTAGGTTGTCAGTTTTTACTTTCCGAGCAGTACACAAAAGATAACAAAGGTGTTAAACTCCATATGCATGTGGCATTTTCTATTCCAGCTCTAAATGCAATTTAGTGCAACAACTAATGTGGAGGATGAATGGGAACAAATCTGTAAAAATTCATGCAATCAGTTGCAGACATCAGTTTCTTTTCGAAGTTTCTGTACCATGCTGGAGGTAAAAAATCTGTATGGTTGGTTAAATGAAAATAAGCCCTAAGCTAATGATAGATATATAGCTGAAACCAGATGTTTACATACACTATCTAAAAAGTCACATAAGCAGGTTTTTCTATCAGACAAGAAATCAGATTAAACCTCTTTTAGGTCAGTTAAGCTGGTGCCACACATAACGACAACGACGTCGCTGCAACGTCACCATATTCTGTGACGTAGCAGCGACCATAGATGATCGTTAGTAAGCTGTCAAACATGTTATAAAAAGCAGCGACGGAGCAGCGATCATAGCGACGTCGACGGTCGTTGTGTGGTTTCAGACGTAGCGTAGCGTCGCTGCTGCGGTGTCAAACACAAGGATTATCAGCTTATCAGCATGGCGCAGCAGGATAGCAGCGATCAAAAAATGACCTGGAGCATTCAGGAGCGAGCAACGATTTCGCAGCAGGGGTCTGATCGTTGTTATGTGTCACACACAGCGACGTCGCTGTTGAGGTCGCTGCAACGTCACAGAATATGGTGACGTTGCAGCGACGTCGTTGTCATTGTCGTTATGTGTGACACCAGCTTTAGGAACCAAAATTATTTATATTTGTCAAATGTCAGAATAATGAGAGAGAGAGAATGTTTCACTGCATTTTTATTACTTTCTGCAAAGTCAAAGGTTTACATACATTTCATTAGTATTTGGTACCATTGCCCTTAAATTGTATGACTTGGGTGAAATGTTTTCGATCTCCTTCCACAAGCTTGTCACAATAATTGGTAGGAACTTGGACCCATTCCTCCTAACAGAACTGGTATAACTGAGCCATATTTGTCAGTCGCTTTGCTCGCACCTACCTTGAGTGTTGCCCATAAATTTTCAATAGGATTGAGATCAGGGCTTTATGATGGCCACTTCAAAACATTGACTTTGTTATCCTTAAGCATAGTACTCTTAGTGTATATAAACTTTTGACTTTGCAGAAAGTACCGTAATAAAAATGCCTTAACATTCTCGCTCTCATTTTTCTGGCGTTTGGCAAATGTAAATAATTTTGGTTCCTAATTGACCTAAAACAGGAAAGTTGTATTCTGATTTCATGTCAGATAGTGAGAAAAACATGCATATGTGTATTTTTAGATAGTGTATGTAAACTTCTAAAGAAAGCTGCATGTTTTGTAAATATGTGTTTAATTAGTTAATACAATTGCAAATCACCTTTGTCTTTATTTATGGATGTTACTACTGTTACTTCTAGGTGTTGGAGTAGACGACATGTTCATCATGATTTCCAGCTGGCAACAAACTAAAGTAAAGAAAAACATTGAAGAAAGAATGGCTGAGACATACGCTGAAGCCGCTGTCTCCATAACAATCACGACACTCACCGATGTTCTCGCTTTCTACATTGGTATTTTGACCTCTTTCCAGTCAGTGCAATCATTTTGTATCTACACTGGGACCGCCATCTTGTTCTGTTTCCTGTACAATGTCACTTGCTTTGGGGCTTTCTTAGCGCTCAATGGCAGAAGAGAGGAGAGTAACAGGCACTGGTTCATTTGTAAGAAGGTAGCAAAAGAAAAAGATGACAGTCGTTCGCCTGCGTATAACATGTGCTGTGTTGGAGGAGGATACAGCCATACCAGTGGTAAAGAGACTGAACATCCTATGACCAATTTTTTTCGCAAGCATTATGGCCCATTTCTCACAAATATCTGGACTAAGGTCTTTGTTCTTTTTCTGTATGGAGGATATCTGGCCAGCAGTATATACGGGTGTTTTCAGGTTCAGGAAGGAATTGACTTACGAAATTTAGCTACTGATGGTTCTTACATTCGTTCCTTTTATGATGATGATGACTTATATTTTTCAGAATATGGTCCCAGAGTTATGATAGTGGTGACCGAGGAGGTTCCATACTGGAATTCAGATGTTCAGAGTAAGATTGACAGGTGTCTGGAGTCATTTATAAGTAATTCCTATGTTAGTGGCAAATCTCATTCTGAGTCCTGGATCAGTGTATACATTGACATTGCTAAGAGGATGAACCTTAACATCAATGATAAAAACAACTTTATCAGTCATCTATCAACATTATTCAATATAGTTCCACATTTTAGACAAGATGTGGACATTCAGTCGGGGGCTTTAACAGCATCTCGTTTCTTCATCCAAACTGTAAACGTGACTTCAGCGGTGGATGAGAGGGACATGTTGAATCAAGTCCGAGATACAGCAAAGAGTTGTGAGATTCCGGTCCTTGTCTATCATCCCGCATTTATATATTTTGACCAATATGCCGTAATCATAGAGAACACCATCCAAAATGTCGCTGTTGCTGCTGCCGCAATGTTTGTGATCTCACTCCTGCTAATTCCAAATCCTCTGTGCGCGTTGTGGGTGACATTCACCATAGCCTCTATTATAGTGGGTGTTACGGGTTTCATGGCATACTGGGACGTTAACTTAGATTCCATCTCCATGATCAATCTAGTCATCTGCATTGGATTCTCTGTAGACTTTTCCGCTCACATTGCATACGCTTATGTCTCCAATCAGAAAGCCAACGTAAATGACAAGGTGATTGATGCCTTACATTCTCTTGGTTATCCTATAGTACAGGGTGCAGTGTCCACCATCCTGGGGGTCGTAGCCCTATCTGCAGCTCAAAGTTACATCTTCAGAACATTTTTTAAGATCATATTTCTGGTTATTGCATTTGGTTTGATACATGGACTGGTTTTCCTTCCTGTGTTTTTAACATTGTTTGGTAACTGTATGAGGCATGATGATGCTACAAAGATTAAAGCTCAGACAAATAAGCAAAGATTAGATGATGTTCAGAGACAGACAAAATTTCATGGCTGTGAGAACAAACTAACTAGCATTGCACGACCCTATGTCGATCCAGATTGCCCTTAATTTGGTACTCCCAAAATGTATTGTGAAGGATTGAGTTTGTGCAAGGAAAAAAAAACAACCTATTGCTACATGTGTCCACAGGTTGTGTATGTTATTGCAGCTGATCCCTAATCACTTTATGAAGCTGAGCTCCTATTCCAAACAGAACCCATCGCCAAGTGTTGCACTATAAAGGAAAAAGCAGAAAGGTTTTCTAATCCTGGTTCACATATACTTTAGTAAATAGAATCTAAATTAATAATCCTGATTTGGAGACACACAGACATAAGTGCTACAGAGATATGATATACAGCTACACCTCAACAGCTATGGAACTAATAGTCATTTCCAAAATTAGGATTTCTATTTAACACAAAAACAAAACTCATTCTTCTAGCAAAGTCAGCGTTGTTCTGTTATATTATGTATAAAGAGTTATTACCTTTATACTGTACACTTATACATGCATTATGTATCGCAAGAAATTGCAATGTACACATTTCTATAATACAAGTGTAAGTATTTCTGTGGCTAGAATTATTCATCTTAAATTATTTCATATTTGTTACATTATTCTTGTAAATCATTATATAGATTTTTATTTTATTATTCTGGTGTAATTCCATAAGATCTTAGCAATGTAAAGTAGCTTTCTATACTCTCTTCAACATTGAAAATGCAACTGTTATGAGGGTAACGTAGTAACTGCGAACAGGAGCTCCTAAACTGGCCCTCAAGGTAGGGGGCACTAATTGTCCCCTATCCCACAAGTATTTCTGAAGGTGAAGAGGCCTAGACCGCCAGTGTAAGGCTGGTGTCACACTTCGCAAGTCTCGCATTGCATCACCCAGCACGGACTCACACTTTCCTCACAGCAGCTTGTCAGTTGCATGCATCTTTATACAGCTGAGACGCTCCTGTCTGGAGAGTGTGTGGCCGTGATGTGTGATGCAACACGAGACTCGTGTGAGATACACGCGAGGAACTCGCAAGTGTGACATTGGCCTAACCCTGACTCCTGATCAGCCCTAGGTCTAATACCCCCTCACCCCAAACCAGAAGAGGGCCGGTAATGGAGTGGTAAATCCCACACAGAAAGACAGACTGGGGGAAACCAAAACACAAACTCACAGCAATCACTGACAGAGCTATAAACAAAATGTGTTCAGGAGGAAATAAAGAACAGGAAGGAAATAATCAAACAACAAGAGTCTTTCCACAACACACCAGAATAGCATATAGCAGTACACCAGAAGCTGGATAACCCTGCACATAGACCAGAATCGCAAAAGCTATTATTGGCATGGAGGCGGCCGTCATAGGTCTCCAGAAACCCATGACCCTACCAGCAATTCACAGGCCAGCGGAAATTAATTCCTGCTAAACTGATCATTCGTAAGCTCACACCACGTCGATGCCCGGCTCTCAGTGAGCAACTCAAAAGCACCAGGTTGCGTGTCAAATTCTGCAGTGTGCACAGGGTCAGAAGGCACCATGACACCCGGTGAGTTTAAAGCTGAACACTGTGTGACAGCAGCACCAAGGAAAATTCATGGAATTATGGCAATCACAGGATGGATATACTTGCTAATGATATGCATAATGCAATAAATGAAAAAAAAATGTAAACAATTTTTTCAAAGCAACGAGATTTATTCACTATAGAGTATGAACATGCAGAAGTCTCCACAATTACACATCTTGGCTGCTATGAATGAGGTTAATACCCCCTTCACCCATGAGCCTGTTTTCGCCTTTATGATCGGGCCAATACTTTCAATTCTGACCAGTGTCACTTTGACAGGTTATAATTCTGGATCGCTTCAACGGATCCCCGTGATTATGAGATTGTTTTTTTGTGTGACATATTGTACTTCATGTTGGTGGTAAATTTAGGATATTTTTTGCATTTATTTGTGACTATATCAAAAATTTGGCAAAAAAATTCGAAAATTTCAAAATTTTCAAAATTTGATTTTTATGTCCTCAAACCAGAGTTATATGACACAAAAGTTAATAACATTTCCCACATGTCTACTTTACATCAGCACAATTTTTGAAATATTATTTTGTTAGAAAATTAGAAGAGTTCAAAGTTTAGCAGCAATTTCTCATTTTTCCAACAAAGTTTACAAAACCATTTTTTTTAGGGACCATATCACATTTGAAGTGACTTTGAGAGGCCTAGGTGACAGAAAATTCCCCAAAATGACACCATTCTAAAAACTACACCCCTCAAAGTCACATCAAACAAGTTTATTAACCCTTTAGGTGCTTCACAGGAAATAATGTGATAGGAAAAAATGAAAATTTGACTTTTTTCTACAAAAATGTTACTTTAGCCACAAATTTTGCATTTTCACAAGAGTAATAGGAGAAAATGCAGCATACAATTTGTTATGCCATTTCTCCTGACTACGTTGACACCCCATATGAGGTGGAAAATAAATGTTTGGGCGTGGGAGGGCTCGAAAGTGAAGGAGCGTTATTTGAATTTTACAGCTCAAAATTGTGTAGAGTTGATAGCGGACGCCATGTCGCATTTGGAAAGCCCATGATGTGCCTAAACAGTGAAAAAAACTCAAGTGACCCTCTTTTGGTAACTAGACCTCTCCAGGAATTTATCGAAGGTAACAAGAAAAAATGCACTATATAATTTGTTCTGCAATTTCTCTTGATTATGCCAATATCCCATATGTGGAGGAAAACTACTATTTGGGCGCACAGCAGGGCTCGAAAGGCAAGGAGTGCCGTTTGACTTTTTGAAAGCAAATTAGCTGGAATCGTTAGCGGACACCATGTCGCATTTGGAGAGACCTTGATGTGCCTAAACAGTGTAAACAAACACCCCAAAAGTGACCCCATTTTGGAAACTAGACACAATTTACAGATTTATATTTGATATTTACAAAACCATGTATCATTTCCTTTACACCCAATATATACTTGCTACTTAGTATTGATATCACATAAAATCTCAATAAAATACATTTAAGGTAATTTGTGTAACGTGAAAAAGTGTGGAAAAGTTATTTAACCCCTTCACGACCGCGGGCAGTAAAATTACGTCCTATTTTAACGTGACTTAACGACCAGGGACGTAATTTTACTGCCTAAACTTCATTTGATTGCCGTGGCCATAGCAACGGCTTTCAAATGATGTCCCCTGCTGTTTCTTACAGCAGGGGACCTTTGCTTGACCCCAGGGGGGGTGGCATCGCCACCCCCTATCGACGATCGATGTGATTGGCTGTTCAAATCGGAACCGCCAACCACATCGATCGCACTAATTTCGGCAAAAATAATGCCCGAATTAGTGCGATCCTGTGAGATCCAGCTATGAGATGCCGCAGCTGCTGCAGCATATCATAGGTGGACCTCAAACATGCCGCCCCCAGCCCCTGCAGCACTGATTGGAGCGATCGTGCTATGACGCGCAATCGCTCCAATCAGTGTGCAGTGGGGCGGTCTGATCTGCCGGTGGCCGCCCTCCCCAGGCCTGTACTGCTCTGGGGACCCTCCCCCAACATGGCTGCAGCGTGGAGTGGCTGGTACTTTTGGTACCACGCCACCGCTGCTGCCGCCGCAGACGCCGCCTCTGCTGTCACCGCGCCAGCTCCAAAGGTAAGTATTGCGCTCCGGCGATGGCCCCTGCGCGCTCCCGTGAAGGCCCCTGCGCGCTCCCCGTGAAGGCCCCTGCCCGTGCCCCCCCAGATCTGCCCCCCAACGCCCCGATCTGCCCCCCTACGCCCCGATCTGCCCCCCGGCATCCCGATCTGCTCCCCACGCGCTCTGCCTGCCTCCTCTGTCATCTGCTTCCAAGGTTCCTTCCTTCTGCTTTTGCTTCTCCGCCCCCTCTGCTCTCCCTCTAACCCCCCCCCATCTGCCCCCCCTCTGCCCCCCCCTCTCCCCATCCCCCCCTGCCCCCCCCCGACGTCCTCTTACCTGCCTTCACGGGTCGTCCGAGGTCTTCACTGGCCCGATCACATCTGCCTCCATCTGGGTCCTTCTGCTGATCTGTCCAACGTCCTGCCTGCTGCTGGTGTAAAGCTGTCTATCTCACTGCCTTCTTGTTCCTCTGCAACTCTTCTGGTCAGTGATCCTCTTGGTACTGTGAGTATAACTTTTTTTTTTTTTTTTTTTCTTGTATCCTGTCCATTTTTACACTTCATCTGTCCGTGCGTCCCGCCAAGCGCTGATCAGGGATGCAGATAACGGATCTGCATCCGTGGTCAGTTTTTGGCATGACTTTTTTCCGTATTCGCGACGCTTTTTGTATCGCGTCCGTCCGTGCGTCCCGCCGAGCGCTGATCAGGGATGCAGATAACGGATCGGCATCCCTGCTCAATTTTTGGCGTGACTTTTTTCCGTATTCGCGACGCTTTTTGTATCGCATCCGTCCGTGCGTCCCGCCGAGCGCTGATCAGGGATGCAGATAACGGATCGGCATCCCTGCTCAATTTTTGGCGTGACTTTTTTCCGTATTCGCGACAGTTTTTGTATGGCATCCGTCTGTGCGTCCCGCCGAGCGCTGATCAGGGATGCACATAACATATCTGCATCCATGGTCAATTTTTGGCGTGACTTTTTTTTTCCGTATCCCCGACGCTTTTTTTATCGCATCCGACCGTGCGTCCTGCAGCGACCGATCAGTGCACTGCGTCTGTGCGTTTGAAAAGTCAAATGGCGCTCCTTCTCTTCTGAGCCCCGCCATGCGCTCAAACAATTACTTTCCACCACATATGAGGTATCTGCGTACTCAGGAGAAAATGCACAATACGTTTTATGGTGCATTTTTTCCTGATAGCCTTGTGAAAAAAAAAGCTACCTAGTTGAAGCAACCGTTTTGTGGTAAAAAAAAATTTTTTCTTTTCACGGCTCAACGCTATAAACTTCTGTGAAGCCCCCAGGTGTTCAAAGTGCTCACCAAACATCTAGAAAAATTATTTGAGGGCTCTAGTTTCCAAAATGGGGTCACTTGTGGGGGAGCTCCATTGTTTAGGCACCTCAGGGGGTCTTCAAACCTGACATGGCGTCCGCTAATGAGTGCAGCTAATTTTGCATTTAAATGGCGCTCCTTGCCTTCCGAGCACTGCCGTGTGTCCAAACATTTGATTTCCACCACATATGAGGTATCTGCGTACTCAGGAGAAAATGGACAATACATTTTATGTTGCATTTTTTCCCAATACCCTTGTGAAAAAAAAAGCTACCTAGTTGAAGCAACAGTTTTGTGGTAAAAAAAAAATTTTTTTCTTTTCACGGCTCAACGTTATAAACTTCTGTGAAGCCCCCAGGTGTTCAAAGTGCTCATCAAACATCTAGAAAAAATATTTGAGGGCTCTAGTTTCCAAAATGGGGTCACTTGTGGGGGAGCTCCATTGTTTAGGCACCTCAGGGGGTCTTCAAACCCGACATGGCGTCCGCTAATTAGTGCAGCTAATTTTGCGTTCAAAAATTCAAATGGCGCTCCTTGCATTCCGAGCACTGCCGTGTGTCCAAACATTTGATTTCCACCACATATGAGGTATCTGCGTACTCAGGAGAAAATGGACAATATATTTTATGTTGCATTTTTTCCCAATACCCTTGTGAAAAAAAAAGCTACCTAGTTGAAGCAACAGTTTTGTGGTAAAAAAAAAATTTTTTCTTTTCACGGCTCAACGTTATAAACTTCTGTGAAGCCCCCAGGTGTTCAAAGTGCTCATCAAACATCTAGAAAAAATATTTGAGGGCTCTAGTTTCCAAAATGGGGTCACTTGTGGGGGAGCTCCATTGTTTAGGCACCTCAGGGGGTCTTCAAACCCGACATGGCGTCCGCTAATGAGTGCAGCTAATTTTGCGTTCAAAAATTCAAATGGCGCTCCTTCCCTTCCGAGCTCCGCTGTGCACCCAAACAATTGATTTTTACCACATATGGGGTATCGGCGTACTCAGGAGAAAATGCACAATAAATTGTAGGGTGCACTTTCTCTTTTCTCCCTTGTGAAAATGAAAATTTTATGGCTAAAGTAACATTTTTGTGTTAAAAAGTAAAATTTTCATTTTTTCCTTCCACATTGCTTTGGTTCCTGTGAAGCACCTAAAGGGTTAATAAACTTTTTGGATGTGGTTTTGAGCAGAGTGAGGGGTGCAGATTTTAGAATGGGGTCACTTTTGGGTATTTTCTGTCACCTCGGTCTCTCAAAGTCACCTCAAATGTGATGTGGTCCCTAAAAAAAATTATTTTCTAAATTTTGTTGGAAAAATGAGAAATTGCTGATGAACTTTGACCCCTTCTAACTTCCTAACGAAAAAAAAATTTGTTTCGAAAATTGCGCTGATGTAAAGTAGACAAGTGGGAAATGTTATTTAGTAACTATTTTGTGTGACATATTTCTCAGATTTATGGGCATAAATTTTCAAAGTTTGAAAATTGCGAAATTTTCAAAATTTTCGCCAAATTTCCTAAATTTTCACAAATAAACGCAAAAAATATCGGCCTAAATTTACCACTGACATGAAGTACAATATGTCACGAAAAAACAATCTCAGAATCGCCAGGATCCGTTGAAGCGTTCCAGAGTTATAACCTGTCAAAGTGACACTGGTCAGAATTGCAAAAAATGGCCCGGTCATTAGGGTGTTTTAGTGGCCGGGGGTGAAGGGGTTAATGGGGAATGAATACTTTTGCAAGACACTACATATGACATATTGATGCCTTTATAGTGCTTGTTTTGGTGAACTGCAAATGACTGAAAAGATACTATTCTGCTGTTTTCATATCTTTTTTGCCATTCGATGTATATTACAAATAATTTGATACTTTCATGAACAAGACTTTTACGAACATTGTTTTAACTTTTATATTTTTACATTATTTTTTAATCAACTTGAGGTCTTGAACCTTTCGTTGTTTGATATTGCAGTATATAATGTATATCACAGAAAAAATTGATACCAGGATTTAAAATGCAATAGAAAACTAGATCCCCACTTAAAGGGAATCTGTCACCAGGTTTTTGCTCCCTCATCTGAGAGCAGCATAATGTAGAGACAGAGACCCGGATTCCGGCGATGTTTCACTTAGGCCCATTTCACACATCTGGCATTTCGCCGGATCCGACACGAATGCAGTACAGTACATTCATTTACAGTGGAAGCGCGACACCATGCGGTTGACCATGAAGCACACAACCACATGGTGTCGCGCTTCCACTGTAAATGAATGTACTGTACTGCATGCGTGCCGAATCCGGCGAAATGCCGGATGTGTGAAACGGGCCTTACTGAGCTGTTTGTTGTCATTTGTTTAATTTAATGTTTTCTCTGCTGCAGATCTAGCAGTTAGGCTGGATTCACACAAACGTATAGCATCCAATGCGAGTGCATTGTATGCGATATGGTAATGATCCATGGCTCCCCTTGTGCTGCCAGCGTGAGCAGAGTTTCATGCGACTGTGACCCGATCCTGCAGCTGTGGAGGACAGGGCGGGATTACTCTCCCCATTTTCAGCTGATGCGATTATCGCACTGCACTCATATTCATCCGATTGCTGTCCGATGTTTCACTCGCACCCATAGACTTATATGGGTGTGGGAGACTTGGCTCTTGCAGACAATCGCAGCATGCTGCGACTTTTCTCTCATCCAGAATCTGGATGAGAAAAAAAGCTGACCATCTGCTCTCCCTCATTGAATAACATTGGTTCGAGTGCAATGTGAGATTTTCTCGCATTGCACTCGTCCGATTCATACACTCGGGTGAGCTCATGAATATGCTGGACTACCTGGCAGCATGCCAACTAGTCCTGTAATGATAATCTCCTGCTGATTAATCAGTGATTTTATCAAAACTACACTAAGCAGCCCAGTAAATCACACATCGCTGGAATCAGGGTCTCTGCCTCTACATTATGCTGTTCTCAGATTAGAGGGCAAAATTCTGGTGACAGATCCCTTTAACAAACAATAAACCTTTATTATGTTATACCATTAAAAAAAAAGCCTGAAAAGATCACAGTTAAACATAGCAGTCAAGTCACATGGGTATTTCTAAAGGGAGTAGGGGGCTAAACACCTATAATGTAGATGTAGGCCCCTAAATCTAATAATGGACCCTACCTAAGCCATGGAAGTTGGTGCCCTAAATTAGCGTAAATGTACGGTGTAAACGCATTTTAATTTATTACTTGTTAAGAGGGATCTATTTTTCTATTTCAGTATTTAATCAATCAAAGTATTGTAGTATATAATGTAAATCGCAGTCTCATGAAACTCATTGTGTGGCAAAATTTCAGAGGATTACCAAGATGATGGTGACGGGAGTCTGCAAGGGTTTCCCGGCTGCCATATTAACACCTCTGTAACCACCGATCACATCGCAGGCGGCCTTTAGGAGCCACTGAGCTCACAGCTCACGGCCGGCGATTGATAGCGGTATTTAAGTAAATAGCAGTGGTGGAAGCTAGCTCCGATCGCTGCGGTTACAGGTAGACGTCGGCTGTGTATTACAGTTGGTAGTTGTCGGGTACGGCGCAGGCTCAGCCCCTGAGCCTCTTCATACATGCGCACTGTGCACCTTTGCAGTGATATCTTTATATCAAGATAAAAAATATATTATTTAGGAGTAAAACATGAAACTGCAGTAGATAAAATTATGAGTTTCCTTAAATAGACGTCATTAGCAGACGCGATAGTTTACCTCAGTATATATACAGTATCACAGGTTTTGCTTTCACTTTACCTCAGTGCGCAGTCTGTGGAGATTCTCTTCCCTGGGAGACACCAACTGTAACTTTGGGGGGGGGGGGAGAAGTTTCTATAAGGCAATGAGCCTTGTGCACAGATTCATCAGGATTTGGCCTATTTCATCATTTATTTTATTTTTAACTTTCTCTGGTGCATATAATATAATGGGAGAATTCATTTATTTTTGTTATAAAATTCATCAAATGTATATCATTATAATGCCAAAATTTACCTCAACTGAAACAAATTTATCAAACAGCGTGACAAAGGTGACATAGCCACAACGAAAAGTGACTTCAAAATGTCCCAAAACAATGCCCCGCTGCAAATAAAGTTTTAGAAGAGTGCACAGGAACAAATATGGGAATTTTGGAAATGCCGCGGCTATAAAGTGTAAATGTACAGGACATCTGCACAAGATGGGAATGGGGGAGAGTGCGGGTGAAGGGAGAAAGTGAGAATATTTTTTTTGCCAAAATCAGCCATGCCTACTGCTTCTTTAGAACCAAGATCTACCATAGATCACTTCAACAATGATAGTGTTTCCTGAAAATAAGACACCTGTCTTCCCCCCCCCCCCCCCCCCAAAAAAAATGCGCTAGGGCTTGTATTCAGAGCAGGTGTGGAAAAAGTTTGGGGGTAAGTTTACCGCCCAAAAGAAAGCAGACACCACCCATGAGAATCGCATTTACAAGACCCCAGACATCTGCGTCGCTCCCAGGTCCTCATGTGATTCACAGCGGTCTCTCACAGGTCCTCCTGCGTGCCCCGGCGGTTTTTCCCAGGTCCTCCTGCGTTCCACAGTGGTCTCTCCCAGGTCTTCCTCTGTTCCACACCAGTCTATCAAAAGTCCTCCTGCGTTCCACAGCGGTCTCTCCCAGATCCTCCTGCGTCTAACAGCCGTCTCTCTCAGGTCCTCCTGCGTTCCACAGCAGTCACTTCCAGGTCCCATGAGTGTGTTTTTTTGGGGTGGAGCTGTCTGCTTTCTTTTAGGGACATCTTCTCTCTTCTAGGTGTCTACATTATTTAATTAAGTGTTCTGCTATATTATTTAACTTTTTTAGCTGCCCGAACACTTTTTTCTTGAACCGCAACTAGGACTTATTTTTGGAGTAGTCCTTATATTTTTAGCATACTCCAAAAAACTCGAAAATTTCTGCAGGGGCTTAATTTCAGGAAACACAGTAGTTGTGCCAGGCTGCATGGTGGGCACACACAGGCTGCAAGTCCAGGGAAATAAACTGTGTATATCCAGTGCAGGGACTGGTACACGACACAGGAAACCTTTCAATGGTGATCTTCAGTACTTTCTGCACTAGGACTTGATTTACTAGACATAAGAACGCAAGTGAAAGTGCATTTACATAAGTGCACAATCATAAAAATGCTTATTCCCGATTATAGAACTGTGTAAGTCCTTGAAAAATGAGTCAAGTGCCGGCTTGTTGAGTGACTGGATTATTTGCTAGCACAAAAATCATTATCAGCAGCACAAAAATATGTGCTGCATGGGGACAGCACGATCATAACGATTGTTCTGTTCCCATCAAGATTTGTCGGCTTGTGTGAACAGACCAGAAAACAAGTGCCGATCTACTTGTATACAGCTGACTTTCGCTCATTAACAGATCAAATTCAAACCATCTAAATGTATTTTTAGTAGTGATGGGGGAATCGCAGATAACCGGAACCGGAGGGTACGGATTATCTGTTTTTTTAAAATCTGGTTCCAGGTGGGATCCCATATAAGCCTATGGGGACCAGGATCTGACGATTAAAAATGTTTTTTTTTTTAATCATAAAAGGTTTTATTAAATTTCCAGCATATAACAAAGAAATTTGACAATGTCAAACCACATACAGGTAACAATACAAAAACAGAGTACATATAGGGTATATCAACATATCATTGTGGGACATTAAATACCCCTACAGTACAAACTGGGAATAACTAAGGAAAAACATAGGGGGAAGGGGGGGGGGGGGGAGGGGGGTGAGCAGCCATATAGATAAATTACCTTAGTGAGTCTAGCATTTTCCCTGGGGTTATCTGTCGCAAGGGGCCAGCTCTAAGTTACTTCAAGGTTCAGAGGAGCCTGGCGACTGTGAGGGGTTAGAAGGTTGCGGGAGAGCCGCGGCATATGGAGAAGTCGCCCAGGGGGCCCATTGTTCCAGCACTGCCTCTTTCTTTCTTTCTTTCAGACTAGAAGCTAAACTCGTTTCATATACCCAATGTAGATTCAGCCTGTCTGTTAGCTCTGTCCTAGTTGGGGACAGCGGGGACTTCCACCTGTACCCTATACAATGCCTACCTGCAATAAGGAAATGGGAGATAATAGTTTTAAAAGGGGTCAGGAATTGTGTCTATAGCCATATGTAGAACGACGAGGGCTGGGGACGGGGTGGGGGGGGGGGGGGGGGGAGATCTGGAGACCAGTGACCTCCCGGATCATTTCAAAAACTAAATTCCAAAATTCAAAGGTCACGATTAAAAATGTTGACAGAAGGGATAGGGGGATGGGAGCAAACTGTACTTACCGAGGCTCCGTCACTGCTGTACACCGCTTCCAGACCGCCCGTTAGCCTTAATTTTTAAATAATTAAAAAAAAACGCATGTGGCTCCTCCTATTTTGACACACAACCAGGATAAGCACACGGCTGGGCAATGCAGCCTGTAGCCGTATGCTTTATCTGTGCTGGGTATCATAATAAAGAGGGATCCTATGCAAAATATTTTATTTTTACTGTGCGATATAGACCTGCAGACAACACCTGTGATTGGTTGGAGGCAGGCTGGGGCGTGTCTGACTGTAATGAATCACAGATGCCAGGAAAGCCAGTGGGCGGGGAAAGCAGTGCATATGCAATAAAGGTAATGAGCGGTGTTATGATTCAGGGACCGAGGAGGATCAAAAAAATGCGGAATCCCAAATGGAAACAGAGTGGCTGGAACTTTAATGGATTCCAGACCTAATCGTGACACACAACTAGAAGTAGCCGTGAGACGAGCCTACGATGACCTAGTTGTCTTGACAAATCGGGGGAGAACTAAATATTCTCACAGATAAGAGATATAAGAAGTCTAATCTGTCTCGGAGCAGTCCTCAAAGATAGATAGATAGCCCCCCCACATTTAGAGGCTATGGTGATATAAAAAAAAAACAACACAATACATAGCTAGAAAAGACAGATTCAGTAAAGGTGAGGCCCAAACTATCTTTATAGGAAAGGATAGGAAGGAGCAACTGTCTGCAGCCATAAAGAAAACCCTAATATATACCAGCACTTCTGATATGGAAAAATCCTGAGGTCACACAACCTCTCCCCCACTGTATCAGCACTCTGATGTTACTGGGATCCAAAAACACCAATACAGATGAGGGACTGAATACAAAGCATGACAAAACACAATACCTTGCAGAATCATGGAGCTAAGTATACAGACACTCCCAGCAGGGAATGATCCCATTCCACCAAGAACTCCACACAGACAAAATATGAATCAAACATTAGTATTAAAGCAGAAAAAACATCAAGAAAGTGGAAAACAAACAGCAGAGGTACAAAGACCACTTATCTGAAAGGAGTTCCGGTAGTGAGCAGGGCTGGTAACAGAATGTCCTTAACACACAGGAGACCATTGAGCATCAGCAAGTAAGCAGAGAAAACTACTCAGTTAAATAGCACAATCTGACTAAGATTGCCAGTCCTCCACAGGTGTGTGGCTTTCATTCCACACATCAACTGCACCGCCAGCACTGACCACAAGAGGGAGACCCAAACTGGAAAACGTATTCACAACAGAGCAGCCCTGGAAGTGAATGAGCAGCCCCAGAAGCAGTTACAGCCACGCCGGAGCCTCGGTAAGTATGAAGCGCTTGCATCATTCTTATTTTCCCTTTATTTTTATTTCTTCAATTGCCGGATCTGGATCAACACCCGGAATCCCAGGCACTCGACTTAAAGTTTGAAACCGCGCGGATCCGGACCTTTACAGTCCGGGTCCACCCATCACTAATTTTTAGTTTTGGATGCCCAAGGTGAGACCTGATATTCCATACATTTCCTAATGCAAACCATTTTATTATTTTTTTTACATAGTTGAAAAAGGGAAAAAAAATAATAAATAAATAAAAATTAAACAGGTAACATCCACACATTTCACCATAAGAATTTAGATTTATTTACATATTTAAAGATGCATCATTTACCTCAATTTATACAGGTAGGAATAAGTGTTACATTCCACTTCTGACAGAACAGTAAGCAGTCTTCCAGGAGAAGCGCTGTACACAGGGTGTTGGGTGTCGGCTATACTCAAACGCAGCTCATACTATGCATTTATACATTTTATATTTAAAAAAAAAAAAAGTGTGGAAAACCCTAAAATGTCATCAGCACATTAAATAAAATGCAATTTTGTCAGTTCAGAAATTAAAATAACTTTATTTTATGCCGTTGCTGGAGAACACGCTGAGCGGAGCATTGAGTCATATATACATTGAAGTGCTGGTCATTACAGAATAACAAAGAGACCTGCAGAAAGCCAAAAGCGGGACACTTTCCCTTTTTCATAAATTGAAGAGAATGAAGCCAAACTTTACTCGGACGCCTCCACAACTGCACAAGGATCCTTCTGGTTCAGGACTTGCGATTATCACTTACTCGGCTCAGATGACAATCACACCATTATAGCTGGATGGATCCATAGGAGAAACGCAAATGTTACATACAAGATAAATGTTTTCTCCCTCCACATTATCCCTTCCAATTTTGTCTTATTTAGTCAATTTATCAGAATGGATGTAAGACGTTCTCAGATATATTTTACTTCTGAGATCTCGCAAAGTCAAAACACCCCATAGGGAAGGAAAGCAATTGTTAAAAAATACATTGGAAGGTGTCTGTATTTTTAATTATAGCCGCTTATAAAGTCACCAGTTCTTAAAACTTCTTTTTAATGGTGTTGTACCCAATAAGAGACTAAAAGGGAACCTGTCAGCCAATACACAACAGGTCTCTCCTTGTCACTTTAGGGCAAGTAAAAGCTGCCAGGGACGAGCCTGTATTTCCCCTTGCGGCTTGGTCCCTGATTATAATTAAAGGGAACCGGTCACCAGGTTTTCCCTTATAAGCTGCGGCCACCCCCAGTGAGCTCTTATGTACAGCATTCCAGAATACTGTATATAAGAGCCCAGGCCACTGTGTAATGTAAAAAAAACACCTTTATAATACTCACCTGTGGGGTGGTCCGGTCTGATTGGTGTCACTGCTCTTGGTACGGTGCCTCCTCCATTTTGTGCGATTGCTGTCCTCCTGCCCAACCCCATGTGCATGATGCGTCCTGCGTCATTCACGCAGAGACAGACATTGTGCTCCCTAGCATGCGCACTTTGATCTGTCCTGCTGAGGGCAGTTCAAAGTACTGTAATGCGCAGGGAAAAAAAAAAAAAATGAAAGACCACCGTGCATGCGCATTACAATACTTTGATCTTCCCTCAGCAGGGCAGATCACAGTGCGCCTGCATAGGACCGCAATGCCGGCCTGTGTGGATGACGTAGGATGCGTCATGCATACAAACCTTCGAACAAGGAGGACAGCAATCGCAAAAGAGAGGAGGCGCCGGACCAGAGAGCAACGACGCCCATAGTACCGAACTACCCCTAGGTGAGTATTATAAAGAAGGGAATTTTGTTTACTTACCGTAAATTCCTTTTCTTCTAGCTCCAATTGGGAGACCCAGACAATTGGGTGTATAGCTACTGCCTCCGGAGGCCGCACAAAGTACTACACTTAAAAGTGTAAGGCCCCTCCCCTTCTGGCTATACACCCCCCCGTGGGAGCACGGGTCCTTCAGTTTTAGTGCAAAAGCAAGAAGGAGGAAAGCCAATAACTGTTTCAAAAACAAATTCAATCCGATAAACAATATCGGAGAACGTAAGTTATTAACATGAACAACATGTGCACCCGAAAAACAAATACCCTCAGAAAAACAGGGCGGGTGCTGGGTCTCCCAATTGGAGCTAGAAGAAAAGGAATTTACGGTAAGTAAACAAAATTCCCTTCTTCTTTTTCGCTCCTAATTGGGAGACCCAGACAATTGGGACGTCCAAAAGCAGTCCCTGGGTGGGTAAAAGAATACCTCGTGATAGGGCCGTCAAACAGCCCTTTCCTACAGGTGAGCCACCGCCGCCTGCAGGACTTGTCTACCTAGGCTGGCATCCGCCGAAGCGTAGGTATGCACCTGATAATGCTTGGTGAAAGTGTGCAGACTCGACCAGGTAGCCGCCTGGCACACCTGCTGAGCCGTAGCCTGATGCCGTAATGCCCAGGACGCACCCACGGCTCTGGTAGAATGGGCCTTCAGTCCAGAAGGAGTCGGAAGCCCAGCAGAACGGTAGGCGTGAAGAATTGGTTCCTTGATCCACCGCGCAAGGGTGGATTTGGAAGCTTGCGACCCTTTATGCTGACCAGCGACCAGGATAAAGAGTGCATCCGAACGGCGCAGAGACGCCGTGCGGGAAATGTAGATCCTGAGTGCTCTCACCAGGTCCAACAGATGTAAACCCTTTTCAAAATGGTGAACTGGATGCGGACACAAAGATGGTAAAGTGATATCCTGATTGAGATGAAAGGAAGATACCACCTTGGGAAGAAACTCTGGAATTGGACGCAGTACTACCTTGTCTTGGTGAAACACCAGGAAGGGAGATTTGCAAGATAACGCCGCCAGCTCTGACACTCTCCGAAGAGACGTGACCGCCACCAGAAAAGCCACTTTCTGTGAAAGCCGAGAAAAGGAAATCTCCTTCATAGGCTCGAAAGGTGGCTTCTGGAGAGCAATCAGAACCTTGTTCAGATCCCAGGGCTCCAATGGCCGCTTGTAAGGGGGAATGATATGACAAACCCCTTGCAGGAACGTGCGTACCTTAGGAAGTCGCGCCAAGCGCTTCTGAAAGAATACGGATAGCGCAGAGACTTGTCCTTTAAGGGAGCTAAGCGACAAACCTTTTTCCAACCCAGACTGCAGGAAGGAAAGAAAAATAGGTAATGCAAATGGCCAGGGAGAAACTCCCTGAGCAGAGCACCAAGATAAGAATATCTTCCACGTTCTGTGGTAGATCTTGGCGGAGGATGGTTTCCTAGCCTGTCTCATGGTGGCAACAACATCATGAGATAAACCTGAGGTCCCTAGGATCCAGGACTCAATGGCCACACAGTCAGGTTCAGGGCCGCAGAATTCAGATGGAAAAACGGCCCTTGAGACAGCAAGTCTGGACGGCCTGGTAGCGCCCACGGTTGTCCTACCGTGAGATGCCACAGATCCGGTTACCACGACCTCCTTGGCCAGTCTGGAGCGACGAGAATGGCGCAACGGCAGTCGGACCTGATTTTGCGGAGCACTCTGGGCAACAATGCCAGAGGTGGGAACACATAAGGTAGTCGGAACTGCGACCAATCCTGAACTAAGGCGTCTGCCGCCAGAGCTCGGTGATCGTGAGACCGTGCCATGAAAACCGGGACCTTGTTGTTGTGCCGTGACGCCATCAGGTCGACGTCCGGCATCCCCCAGCGGCGACAGATCTCCTGAAACACGTCCGGGTGAAGGGACCATTCCCCTGCGTCCATGCCCTGGCGACTGAGAAAGTCTGCTTCCCAGTTTTCCACGCCTGGGATGTGAACTGCGGATATGGTGGATGCTGTGTTTTCCACCCACGTCAGAATCCGCCGGACTTCTTGAAAGGCTTGTCGACTGCGTGTTCCCCCTTGGTGGTTGATGTATGCCACCGCTGTGGAATTGTCCGACTGAATCCGGATCTGCTTGCCCTCCAGCCACTGTTGGAAGGCTCGCAGAGCAAGATAGACTGCTCTGATTTCCAGAACATTGATCTGAAGGGTGGACTCTCTCTGAGTCCACGTACCCTGAGCCCTGTGGTGAAGAAACACTGCTCCCCACCCTGATAGGCTCGCATCTGTCGTGACCACCGCCCAGGATGGGGGTAGGAACGACTTTCCTTTTGACAATGAGGTGGGAAGAAGCCACCATCGGAGAGAGTCCTTGGCTGCCTGAGAGAGGGAGACATCCCTGTCGAGGGACGTCGACTTCCCGTCCCATTGGCAGAGAATGTCCTATTGTAGAGGGCGCAGATGAAACTGCGCGAAAGGGACTGCTTCCATTGCTGCCACCATCTTCCCTAGGAAATGCATGAGGCGCCTCAAGGAGTGGGACTGGTTCTGCAGGAGAGATTGCACCCCTGTCTGCAGAGAGCACTGCTTGTCCAGTGGAAGCTTCACTATCGCTGAGAGAGTATGAAACTCCATGCCAAGATATGTTAGTGATTGGGTCGGGGTTAGATTTGACTTTGAAAAGTTGATAATCCACCCGAAACTCTGGAGAGTCTTCAGTGCCACGTTCAGGCTGTGTTGGCATGCCTCTTGAGAGGGTGCCTTTATAAGTAGATCGTCCAAATACGGGATCACGGAGTGACCCTGCGAGTGCAGGACAGCTACTACTGCTGCCATGACCTTGGTGAAGACCCGAGGGGCTGTTGCCAGCCCGAAAGGTAACGCTACAAACTGCAGGTGTTCGCTTTCTATAACGAAGCGTAGAAAACGCTGATGCTCTGGCGCAATCGGCACGTGAAGATAAGCATCCTTGATGTCTATTGATGCTAAGAAATCTCCTTGAGACATTGAGGCTATGACGGAGCGGAGAGATTCCATCCGGAACCTCCTGGTTTTTACATGTTTGTTGAGCAACTTTAGATCCAGGACGGGCCGAAAGGACCCGTCCTTCTTTGGCACCACAAACAGATTGGAGTAAAAACCGTGACCTTGTTCCTGAAGAGGAACGGAAGTCACCACTCCTTCCGCCTTTAGAGCGGTCACCGCCTGCAGCAGAGCATCGGCTCGGTCGGGCGGTGGGGAAGTTCTGAAGAAACGAGTTGGAGGACGAGAGACGAATTCTATCCTGTACCCGTGAGACAGAATGTCCCTCACCCAACGGTCTTTGACCTGTGACAGCCAAATGCCGCCAAAGCGGGAGAGCCTGCCACCGACCGAGGATGCGGAGAGAGTAGGCTGAAAGTCATGAGGAAGCCGTCTTGGTAACGGTTCTTCCTGCTGTCTTTTTTGGGCGTGACTGCGTCCGCCAAGAATCTGAGCCTCTCTGATCCTTTTGAGTCCTCTTGGACGAGGAGAATTGGGACCTGCCTGAGCCTCGAAAGGACCGAAAACCAGACTGACCCCTCCTTTGTTGGGGCTTGTTTTGTCTGTGTTGAGGTAAGGATGAGTCCTTACCCTTGGAGTGTTTAATGATTTCATCCAAACGCTCCCCAAACAATCGGTCACGAGAAAAGGGCAAACTGGTTAAGCACTTCTTGGAAGCAGAATCTGCTTTCCATTCTCTCAACCACAGGGCTCTGCGCAAAACCACGGAGTTGGCTGACGCCACCGCCGTACGGCTCGTAGAGTCCAGGACAGCATTAATCGCGTAAGACGCGAATGCAGACATTTGAGAGGTCAATGGTGCCACCTGCGGGGCAGATGTACGTGTGACCGAGTCGACCTGTATAAGCCCAGCTGAAATAGCTTGGAGTGCCCATACGGCTGCGAAAGCTGGCGCCAACGACGCTCCAATAGCTTCATAGATGGATTTCAGCCAGAGCTCCATCTGCCTGTCAGTGGCATCTTTAAGTGCCGCTCCATCTTCTACTGCAACTAAGGATCTAGCTGCAAGCCTGGAGATTGGAGGGTCCACCTTGGGACACTGGGTCCAACCCTTGACCACGTCAGGGGGAAAAGGATAGCGTGTATCTTTAAGCCGTTTAGAAAACCGCTTCTCAGGATAAGCGTGGTGTTTCTGGATTGCATCTCTAAAGTCAGCGTGGTCCAGAAAAGTGCTTAATTTACGCTTGGGATATCTGAAATGGAATTTCTCCTGCTGTGAAGCTGCCTCCTCCTGAGTAGGAGCTGGCGGAGAAATATCTAACATCCTATTGATGGACGCTATAAGATCATTCACTATGGCGTCACCATCCGGTGTATCCAGATTGAGAGCGGTCCCAGGATCAGAATCCTGGTCGGTTACATCCGCCTCATCACCCATAGATCCGTCCCGCTGGGACCCTGACCAGTGAGACGAAGTTGAGGGCCCCTCATAACGAGCCCGCTTAGGTTGTCTGGGACTGTCGTCCGAGTCAGAATCGTCACCCTGGGGTGCATGTGACACCCCCGGAGCTTGAAAGTGTTCCAGCTGAGGGGGACCAGGGAGCAATGATGCCACAGTGTCCATGGTCTGAGTTACTGGTCTAGACTGCAATGTTTCAAGAATCCTTGACATGGTCATAGACAATCTGTCAGCAAAAGCTGCAAACTCCGTTCCTGTCACCTGGACAGCATTCACAGGTGGTACACTCTGGGTCACGTCCAGCAGAGGCCCCGGCTGTGCAAGTTGCACAGGGGCCGAGCACTGCACACAATGGGGTTCAGTGGAACCTGCCGGTAGAGCAGCCCCACATGCGGTACAGTCAGCATATAATGTCTGTGCCTTGGCACCCTTGCGTTTTGCGGACGACATGCTGTTGCCTCCTTGTAATCTAGGAGGGTATATAGCCGAGAATCACCAGCGACCGTACAGTACAAAGTATTTGCAACACAAAATACTCAGTATACAAACGGCACAAGTGGGGGTGAGCCCTTGAGGGCTGCTTACCGCCCGCTGAACAGCGGGTATGAGGCCGTAGAATCCCGTGTCTGGGTCTCCCCGTCTCCCCTCTGCAGCTCAGCGTGCAGGCAGGAATGGCTGCCGGCGTTCTGTGAAGAGGGGCGGACCGTGGGCGTGCCACAAACAAAGAGCGGGAAACTGCGTCCTACTGTGCCTGGTGTGAGGGCTGGAGTATGTAAAAAAGACTCCAGCCCTCAGCGCTGATGCTCTGTACAGCGTCCCGCCCTCCTCCTGACTAGCAGGTGCGGAGGCGGGAACGAACGAACTAGGCCGCAAAAGCCGGGGACTGTAGTAATAAGCGCGGCCGTGATATATGCACGGCCAGCGCGGAAGTCCCCGGCGCACCACAAGTCCCAGCCGCGTCGCAGTCCCAGCGGCCGGCGCGACCGTTCTCCCTGAGTCTACCCACTCAGCTAAGCTGAAGTGAGGAAATGGCACAAGCGCAGCAGCGCTGTTGTCCCCGGCGCACTAACACACCCAGCAATGCTGCGGTGTGCGCGCGTATGCACGGGGACACAGAGTACCTTGACGGAGCAGGGCCCTGTCCCTGACGATACTCAGCTCCATATCCAGCGGCTTCTCCAGGGGCTGCGGATGGAGCACGGTCTCTGTGCCTGGAGACCGGTAAAATCCCACTTCGCCCAGAGCCCTAATGGGGATGGGGAAGGAATCAGCATGTGGGCTCCAGCCTCCGTACCCGCAATGGGTACCTCAACCTTAACAAGCACCACCGACAAAAAGTGGGGTGAGAAGGGAGCATGCTGGGGACCCTTGTATGGGTCCTCTTTTCTTCCATCCGACATAGTCAGCAGCTGCTGCTGACTAAACAGTGGAGCTATGCGTGCGTGTCTGACCTCCTTCGCACAAAGCAAAAAACTGAAGGACCCGTGCTCCCAGGGGGGGGTGTATAGCCAGAAGGGGAGGGGCCTTACACTTTTAAGTGTAGTACTTTGTGCGGCCTCCGGAGGCAGTAGCTATACACCCAATTGTCTGGGTCTCCCAATTAGGAGCGAAAAAGAAAGTGTTTTTTATGTTCTACAAAGTGGCCTGGGCTCTTATATACAGCATTCTGGTATGCTGCAAATAAGAACTCACTGGTGGTGGCCGCAGCTTATAAAGGCCACATCTGACAACAGGTTCCCTTTAAGCTAGGATTTTCTCTGGCTTACACATTTATGGATAAAATCATATAATTCATGTCTGCTACACTCTACTCATGGGTCAGGCAGCATGCATCAGCTGTCAGGTTCATTTTTGGAAAACACAGTAAAAAGTTCATCTTGCGGGTACATGACATAAGATCCTATAAAGGAGAACATTATGATCGAGGACTATCCTTATAATGGGGGGGGGGTCTGAAAAAGAAGAAAATTCCAAATCTTTATAAAAAAAAATATGTAGAACGCATTCCATCAAGGCGACGCGTTTCGAACGCACAACAGCGTTCTTTGTCTATGCTTAGCTTTCGAAATGCGTTACCTTCCATCATGTCATGGATCCCTTTTAAAATATTTTTTGAAGATTTGGAATTTTTATAAGCTGGAATTTTTTTTTCTTTCCTGTACTTTTATACTTGTAGTTAGAGTTGAGAGAGTACCTAACTATTTGTACTCGCTATACTTATAACGAGTACTGTCTAATACTCGCGTATTCATTCCGCATAGCGTGTGAAATGCAAGTCAATGGCGAAAAACTCGCAATGTAACGAGTAACCTGAATGCCGCACTATTTGCTACTCGCATGAATAGTAAGGCATTCGGGTTACTCGTTACTTTGCGAGTTTTTCCCCACTGACTTGCATTGCACATGCTATTCGGAATGACTACGCGAGTATTAGACAGTACTCGTTATGAGTATAGCGAGTACGAATAGTTAGGTACTCGCTCAACTCCACTTGTAGTCACACGGATTTCCTTGCTTCTTCAGCCACTGAGCTGAATGATGAGCTGGATTGATTCTTTTCTATTTGAAAAAAAAAGTCATGTATATCATTTTCTCAATGTGATTTCAGACATTAGACATGATGTCGGCTGCATAGTTTAAAAGATTTTGATGGTTTTAAAAAGTTCACCAGGAGCGATACACTAACCAGCCCCCCGGGGTTATGTGTTGTGCGGGTATGTCTCTCCCTGCCTAGGAGAACAAAGTGCTAATATACAAGTGCTGCACTATTCCCGGCAGACGACGTTCCTTTACTGATCACTTTCATGCAGGTGGAAGGTCAACAGATTCCAAACTTCTTTAAAACTCTGTAAAATGTTACGCCATGTCTATATTTCATTCATGCTAGACTGGTCCTTGAGAGGTACCATCTTAGAATGGTCATATAATGGAAAATCTAAAATATAGGTGACATGATAGAAAAAGGTTACTATAGATCTAGATGGACTGAACAGAAGTGGGTCGTAATTCTCAACATGGCCGTATACTCACATCTAACCTATAAGAAATGAGGATATTGCCTTCAATAAATGGATGTTGTTCTGGCAGTATACTTTGTGTATCAGTGCCTTACAGTTTTCAAGATATCAGCTTCCAAAAATATCCTTAATTTCCTAAAACCATAATACCTCTAATTATCCGTGCCCATGAGACCGGGTATATTCCTATACACAAACCTCTTAGATGTACTCAGCAATTTTCTTGTGTGTTTGTTTTTTGTCTTCTGGACATGAGGATCTCTTGGTCGCTATTTCATTCCCCTCTTTCCTGACCCCTTCAAGTTATAATCCGTGCAATTGGTACATATTACAATACACCTATTGGCAGTAGCTGTCAAGCACCAAGAAGCCGTATTCTGTGAATGACGAGTGTATCTGTACAGAAGTGATGGATGCAGCCATACTGACTGGACAATAAACAGTGAGTTCTGTATGGTTAGTTACCTATATAACCTGCCCTGAGGTCCTTCCCCACAGCATTATTTTGGCATATCTTAAATAAAAAGTATGTAATATAAAGAATGAGTTCTGCAGAGACGATAAAACAAGGAGGAGCTCAGTCCGTAACACTGACGATATCATCTAGTATTTAATTTCTTTCCTTCCACGACCATCTGAATTTCTTTGGCATCCAAAGTTTCGTACATTAGTAACGCCTCGGCGAGATTTTTGTGCTCCTTTGCATGAGTTTTCAGAAGATTTTTTGCCCGTTCATAAGAATCCTAAAAAATAAAAATAGTCACTTGCACTTTCAGATGATCAACAAACAGTATCAATGTTATGTTAGTCAATGCAAATTGAATAGAAAAATCCACTGAGAATCCGTCAGGTAGATTAAAAATTAACTTTTAAATATTCCATGATAAGAATTCATAACACTTGCATTTTCAATACTGGCTTAATAGATGTTTAAATGTGGAAATAACGCATTTCGGCGGCGATGCCTTCCTCTGGTCTTGGGAATCGGAGGAAGGCATCGCCGCCGAATTGCGTTATTTCCACATTTAAACATCTATTAAGCCAGTATTGAAAACGCCAGTGTTATGATTTTTTTATCATGGATTAATTAAAAGTTAATTTTTAATCTACCTGACGGATTCCCAGCGGATTTTTCTATTCAATTTGCATGGTCTACAGAGCGGCTGGCTACCACTAATCCCTGCTTGGATCTCTAAGGAGGCTGAATGAAGGTTTACACAGACATACTTGCAAAGTGGTGAGTTTCCAGTACTTGGATTTTTTTTGTTTGTAATGTTATGTTATGTTAAGGGGCAGTAAAAAAAAATTGGAGTAAAAAAAACCAAAAAAAAAAACCCATACCATTTCCCAGTTAAGGAAATAAAGAGAATTTTGTTACTTACCGTAAATTCTTTCTTATAGTTCCGACATGGGAGACCCAGACCATGGGTGTATAGCTTCTGCCTCCGGAGGACACACAAAGTACTACACTCAAACGTGTAGCTCCTCCCTCCTAGCATATACACCCCCTGGTAGCCAGTCCTAGCCAGTTTAGTGCAAAAGCTGAAGGAGGACATCCACCCACAAGTAGAGACAGAGCAAAACCCGGAACAACCGGAACCTCTGTCTACAACAACAACAGCCGGTGAAAACACACGGAACAAGAAACCTGCCAACAGGCAATAGGGAGGGTGCTGGGTCTCCCATGTCGGAACTATAAGAAAAAGAATTTACAGTAAGTAACAAAATTCTCTTTTTCTTCATCGTTCCTTAAGGGAGACCCAGACCATGGGACGTTCCAAAGCAGTCCATGGGTGGGAATAAACAGAAAAACTGAGAAGTAGGCGAAACCTAACTTCACAAATGGGCGACAGCCGCCTGAAGGATGCGTCTGCCCAAGCTCGCATCTGCCGAAGCATGAGCATGCACTTGGTAGTGCTTCAAAAAGGTATGCAGACTAATCCAAGTGGCAGTCTGACAGACCTGCTGAGCCGTAGCCTGGGCCTGAAAGCCTAAGAGGCACCGACAGCTCTGGTCAAGTGTGCCTTGATCCCCGGCGGGGGAGGCACTTGAGTACACTGGTAGGTATCGGAAATGGCCGACCTAATCCAACAAGCCAGGGTCGGCTTAGATGCCGAGAGGCCCTTACGCTGACCAGTGGTCAGCACAAAAGAGAGGTGCACCGCCTAAGAACAGCGGTGCGAGACACATAGATCCGGAGCGCCCGCACCAGATCCAGAGTATGCAACGCCTTTTCAAAGCGATGAACAGGAGCCGGACAAAAGGAAGGCAGGGAAAATGCCCCGGTTAAGGTGGAATCAGCAACCACCTTAGAGAGAAAGTCCGGAGTCGGACGGAAAACCACCTTGTCTTGATGAAAAACCAAAAAAGGGGGTGACTCCGAAGAGAGTGCAGCCAAAACAGAGACTCTCTTGAGGGAAATTATGGCCACTAGAAAGACCACTTTCTGTGAAAGACGAAACAAAGAAACCTCCCTAAGAGGCTCAAAAGGGGGGTTTCCGGAAGCCGTGAGGACCGGATTAAGGTCCCAGGGCTCCAAAGGCCGCCGGTAAGGCGGAATGATGTGAGATGCGCCCTGCATGAAGGAGCGCACCTGAGCCAGCCGGACGATACGCCGCTGGCACAACACTGACAGAGCCGAGACCTGTCCCTTAAGGGAATTGAGGGATAGTCCTAGCTGCAGACCGGACTGTAGAAGGGACAGGAGGGTCGGCAAGGCCAAAAGGCCAAAGGATACTTCCGAGCTCGAGTCATAGTGGAGATGACTTCAGGAGGGATACCAGAAGTCGTCAAGATCCAGGACTCAAAAGCCACGCCGTCAATCTGAGAGCCGCAGGATTCTGGCGGAAAGACGGACCTCGTGAGAGAAGGTCTGGACAGTCCGGGAGATGCCATGGCACCTCTACGGACAGATGGAGCAGGTCAGGGTACCAAGCTTGCCTGGGTCAGTCTGGAGTAATGAGAATGACCCGACGGCCCTCCTTTCTGATCTTGCGCAGGACTCTGGGCAAGAGCTAGAGGGTGAAACACGTAAGACAGACGAAGCTGGGACCAAACTTGAACCAGTGCGTCTGCCGCAAAAACCTGAGGATCGTGGAGCCACGGTTTGACGGCTGAGATAATCTGCCTCACAGTTTTCCACGTCTGGGATGTGGGCTGCGGATATGGTGGACTAGGAGTCCTCCGTCCACTGAAGAATGCGTTGAACCTCCAACATTGCCAGGCGGCTGAGTGTCCCGCCCTGGAGGTTGATGTAGGCAAACGCTGTCGCGTTGTCTGACTGGACTCGAATGTGCCTGGCCGCCAACAGATGGTGAAAGGCTTAGAGAGCTAGAAACACAGCTCTGATTTCCAGCACATTGATCCAGAAAGCTGATTCGGACAGAGTCCAAGTGCCCTGCGCTCCATGGTGGAGATATACTGCTCCCCAGCCGGATAGACTAGCATCCTGGTGAGGATCACCCGGGACGGGGCCAGGAAGGAGCGTCCCTGAGACAGAGGGGCCGAAGCCACCACTGAAACGAGCCCCTGGTCTGTGGCGAAGCCACCACCCCGTGGAAGGAGGAAGTCCGCTTGTTCCAACAGCGGAAAATATCCAGCCGCAGAGGACGCAGATGGAACTGGGGAAGGGAATCGCTTCCATTGACGCCACCATCTGATCCAGCACCTGTATTAGGTGCCTGATGGAACGACGTCGACCGCCAGCGGAGGGACTGCTGTTTGACTAAGGGCAGCTTCACAAGTGCCGACAGAGTCTCGAATTGCGTCCCTGGGTACGTGAACTTCTGGGTCGAAGTCAGAGTGGACTTGGACAGAATGACAAGCCACCCGAATTGGTTAGAGTGGCGAGAGTGAGCGAGGCACTCCGCTAACAGTCTGCACTGGATGAAGCCCAGACTAGAAGGCCGTCCAGGGCAAAAGGATCACTGCCAACCCCTAGAGGTGCAGGACCGCAATCACAGCTGCCCCGACCTTGAGAATACTCGAGGGGCCGTGGCTAACCCCAAGGGAAGAGCCACGAATTGGACCACTCCGATTGCAAAACGTAGCCAACGCTGGTGTGAAACTGCGATTGGCACATGCAGATAGGCATCTCTGATGTCGATGGATGCTAGGGAATCTCCTTGGGTCATTGATTGATCGCAGAGACTCCATGCGAAAATGCCGCACCTGAACATGCTTGAGAAGCTTGAGATACAGGTCGGAAGGCACCGCCCTCTTCGGGGACTAGGAATAGATTTAAGCAGAAATCTCAGAACCATTCCCAGTCGGGAACCGGTACAATTACTCCATTGGCCTGCAAGAATGCCACGGCCTGTGAGAAGGCGGCGGCCTTGGAGCAGGGGGGAGTTGACAGAAAAAATCTGTTTGGCGGGCTGGATAGAATTCTATCCTGTAGCCGTGGGAGATGGTATCCCGCACCCACTGATCGGAGACGTGTTAAAACCATACGTCGCCAAAGTGGGAGAGCCTGCCACCGACCAAGGACGTTGCTGGCGTGGCCAGATAGCCAGGAGGAGGCTGACTTCGTGGCAGCATCTCCTGCGGTCTTCTGAGGACGCGGCTTCGTGCGCCATTTGGGTTTACGATCCTTGGCTGAGTTAGTGGACGAGGCCGAGGGCTTAGAGAACGATCAGATGGAGGAACGAAAAGAACGAAACCTCGACTGATTCCTGCCCTGGACAGGTTTCCTGGTTTAGGTTTGTGGCATGGAAGAACTCTTCCCGCCAAGAGCTTCCTTAATAATTTCATCCAGTTGTTCCCGAATAGTCTGGTCCCAACAAAAGGGAGCCCAGCAAGGAACTTCTTGAGAAGCATCTGCCTTCCACTTCCGAAGCCACAGGAGCCTGCGGATAGCGAGGAAATTAGCCGAGGCCACCGCAGTGCGGTGAGAGTCTCCAGCATGGCAGACATGGCATAGGATGAAAAGACTGAAGTCTGGAAGTTAAGGCAACCATTTCGGGCATAGAGTCCCTGTGAGGGAATGCATCTCCTCTAGAGAAGCAGAGATGGCTTTGAAAGCCCGCACTGCTGCAAAAGCTGAGGAGAACGAGGCCCCTGCCGCCTACATACAGATTTGGCCAGAAGGACAACCTGGCGGACAGCAAAACCTTAAGTGAGGAGCCATCAGCCACTGATGCAACGGTCCGGGCTGAGAGTCTAAACACCGGAGGGACCACCTTTGGTGAATGAGCCCACTCCTTGACCACCACTGGTGGAAAGGGAAAACTGTCATCAGAACCACGCTTTGGGAAGCGTTTGTCAGAGCAGACCCTGGGCTTGGTCACAATGGCCTGAAAACTGGAGTGGTTAAGGAACACACTCCTTGTTCTCTTAGGCAAGGTAAACTGGTGCCTTTTTGCCAGAGAGGGTTGCTCCTCTGATACTGGCGGATTGAGGTCCAGTACAGAATTAATGTACAGTGGGATCCTTAGAGAGGTGCCGTCAGCCAATGATACAACTATCCGGGCTGAAAGTCTAGACACCGGAGGGACCACCCTTGGTGAATGAGCTCACTCCTTGACCACCTCTGGTGGAAGGGGGAAACAGTCATAAGAACCACGCTTTGGGAGCGTCTGTCAGGACAGGCTCTGGGCTTGGTCACAGTGGGCTGAAAACTGGAGTGGTTAAGGAACACACTCCTTGTTCTCTTTAAGGTATACTGATGCCTTTCTGCCAGAGGGGGATGCTCCCCTGATACAGGCGGATTGAGGTCCAGTACAAATATAATGGACGCAATCAAATCATTAGCATCTGCATCACCTTCGGACAGATCAATGGTACATGAAGTAACGTCCGCTAGTAAAGACATCCTCCTCGTCCAGTGAGTCAGCTCGTGAATCAGAGCTGCGGGACGGGGAAGGACAGGGGACCCTGCGTCTCCATTTTAGGAGGACGGGGTCTGAGACCAGATGAAGAGTCCTCTGTGAGCTTTGCTGAGCGAGCCGTAGCAGCAGAAGCGCCCTGAGAAGGGGGCTAATGCATGCTCAGCACCACCGGAGCCGGAGCAGCTGGAGGGACCACTGATGAGCCTCCAGGCTGAGGGACCACTGTGTTTATGTGCTCGGTACAGGCAGTACGAGTCTACATGCAGTGCATATTAAGAACAGCCTTGCAGCCTTGCTCTGATGTGAGACATGCTGCAGAAGTGGGGGTTTTGTCCAGAATGACCCCCAGCAGAGTATATAAACAGAGAATATAAGCAGCTGCACAACCGGAGGTTGTGGCTTGCCAGACCGTTTAACCTACATTTCTGTGCCCTCCAGTCCCCCAGTCCAGGCCCCCATTTGTCACAATGTGGTATCTCTGTGCCTATGCAGACATTGAGAACGCTGAGAAAATGGCGACCGGAGCGAGGAGAGGGGGCGGGGCCTACTCTGAGAGCGGGCAAATGAGGTATACAGGGGAGGGAATCTTTCCTCAGTGAGGAGTGTCCGTTCCCTGTGCTGAACAGCCGCTGGGCGGAGCCGCACTGTCCCTCTGCAAGACTGACATGCAGGGGCAGTGAAACCGAAACTAGGCCTCAGGCGAAGCCGGGGCCTAGATTTAAACATGCGGCCAGCGTGCAGGCACCATCGGCGCAGTTCTCCAGTGAAAACTGGAGAACCGGCCGGAAATGTTAACACAATCATATAACACACTCTCCCCAATATATAAAGTACAAGGGACCCCTGGAAAGACCACTTTCTGTGGTAAAAACGTCTCAGTACTTAGCTTGTGAGACGCAGGTGCCAGGTCCCTGGGAGGTGAGCGCTCCGTCCGGCAGGATCCTGAAAGGGCTGCGGATGGAGACCGGTCTCCTGCAAAGCAGTGAGAACCGTGATGGCTCCCACTTCAAGCCAGAGCCCCAGGGGATGGTAAAGGAGCGCGGCATGTGAAGGCTCCAGCCTTGTAAAATCAACCTTAACAGCACCGCCGACACAGTGGGGTGAGAAGGGACATGCCGGGAGTCCAGACTGGACCCGCTTTTCTTCCAAATCTTTGAAATCCAAAAAATCAAAAATCAGAGAATGCATGTGTGTGTGTGACCTCCTGAACACAAAGCATTGAAACTGGCTAGGACTGGCTACCAGGGGGTGTATATGCTAGGAGGGAGGAGCTACACGTTTGAGTGTAGTACTTTGTGTGTCCTCCGGAGGCAGAAGCTATACACCCATGGTCTGGGTCTCCCATAAGGAACGATGAAGAAAATACTTAAATACTTTAGAATTCTGTCATGTAATAACAAATAATAAGCACATTAAAAAAAATTTAAAAAACAACTTGCAGCGCTGGGGTCCTGCGTTCAAATCCCACCAGACAACATCTTCAAGAAATTTGTATGTTCTCCCAGTTAAGTGTGACTTTTCTCCGGGTTCCCCGGTTTTATACATGTGCACACTAGCGCATGCGCAGTGGAATCGGAGACCTGCGCAGGCACACTTCACTGATGGCGTACAAGTCAAGCTGGTGCCTGCACAGGCACAAGACTTCGAGTGTTGAAGACATGTAATGCGCAGGAGCCAGCTTCACTTGTACATTACCAGTGAGGCATGCCTGTGCAGGTTTTTGACTTCAATGCGCAGGCGTGAAACTTCCAGCACGGTGTGGATGCTGTAGAGAAGTCATCCACTTCCATCCAGCTAAGAGGGACGCCATTTACAAAATGGCGCTGTTCACAATCTGAACTCGCCCATCAGACTGCACTATACAATGTACATACAGCACTGAACATGTATAAAACAATTTTTCAAAAGGTATTCAGGGTAACATGTGAGGATATAAAAGGGGTTATAGGAACACCATTCATATTATTTTAAAAGGGGATGAGCATAGTTTATAAGACAAGAAACTGGTGACAGGTTCCCTTTAAAGTGTTTAAGAAATCTGAGGCAGACATCTATATTAAACACAATATTTGCGGAAAGATATTGCGACTTTTGGCATTTCTATTCATAAACGTTAGTCCTGGGAAGATGCACCAATATGGTGGGATAAGGTCATACCTGCCCATCAAATTCATCATAAACTACCTTTAAATTGTAAGCCAGAAACAGACAAGAGGAGATTTCTGGCGGAGGCGCACACTCAGTAACAGACACACCTAATACATTAAAGGGAACCTCTCAGGTCCAAGAGCAGTTCTGGGTGTATATTACTAATCCCTGCATCTAGTAGCATAGATAAAGAGATCTTTAGAAAAAGGATTTCAAAAGATCTTATCATATGCTAATGAGCTAGTCCCCTGGGCGTTAGTTCCCCTGGCTAGTCGCTTATCATATGCTAATGACTAGTCCCCTGGGCGTTAGTTCCCCTGGCTAGTCGCCCCCTTTAGCATGTTAGTACGCCCCTGTGAGAGTGCTATCATGCGAATGAATATGCAGCATCACAGGATGATTTCCCTCACCTCTCTGCCGCCATCGTGTCCGACGCTGGATTTCAGCTCAGTGCGCATCACCCCAGAGTTTGGCTCATGCGCACTACTTCCGTTTGAAGCCAGGGCGCATACACCCGACTTCATAGTGCGCATGACCCAAACTCCAGGGTCATGTGCACTGAGACGAAATCCCCGGACGCATTGGGGAGGTGAGTGAGATCATCATATGATGCTGCGTATTCATTAGCATGATAGTACACCCCTGTGGGTGTGCTAACATGCTAATGGGGGCAACTGGCAAGGGAACTAATGCCCAAGGGACTAGGTCCTGTTCCCATTAGCATACGGTAAAAGATCTTTAGAAATAGTGCACGTTTAGCCTCACTTTATGGAGCATGTATAAAACCAGATTTACCTTTAACAGTGTTCTAACTTCTTGCTCTATGGCAGCTTGTGTTTCCGGACTCAGTTTCCCAGTATCAGAATAAGTCATTACCCCAAGCTGAAATATAGGAGTCAAAGCACAGTCAATACATAGAAGCCGATACAATAGTCACACTGGTAACATTTTGATTAGTGGATGTCAGACTACGGGGACCTGAACCAATTAGCAGAATGTACGGCCAGGTCTAGCTATCTATAAATTTCCTTACACATCACCTACAGATAGAAGGATAGAAGTGACATTCGGTACCTTTTCACTCATTCCAAATCTTGTTACCATCAGTTTTGCTATTTTTGTTGCACTGTCGAAGTCACTAGAAGCCCCTAAAAAAAAACAAACATAACAGACATCAGATGTGTAAAATTGGAATCTGTGTAATAACTGGGCCAGGGTTCAGGACCCTATGGCTCGCGAGCCAGATGTGGCTCTTTTGATTGCTGCATCTGGCTCGCAGACAAATCTTTAATAAAAAAATACTGTGTTTTCCAGTTTGTAAGGTGCACTTTTTTCCCCCCAAAACAAAATGGGGTTGCATCTTACAAACCGCATATGACTTACCAGGGCGGCTGTGGTGGCGCAGAGTCTGTAATACTGCGGGTTCGACGGGTGTAGTGGCGGCGTTCCCGCAGTAGCTGGCGGACTGCGGGCTGCTTTGAATCTCCCATAGTTGACGAGATCGACTTCAAGAAAATGGCAGCGGAGGTAGCGCAGATAGGACTCTGCGGCCATTTTCTTGAAGTCCATCGCGTCGATCTGAGCACGCTCCACGGCCATTTTCAAAGTCAATCTCATTAATTGCAGGAGATTCAAAGCAGCCCGCTGTCAGATCATTGGCGCCCGCCGCTGTGATACCCCACGAGCCCGCAGCAGTATCGCCGACCCTCCTCACATTGATCCTCTTGAGCCGTGACACCCCCTCCTCTGTGCCCGCAGCATCTCCTACCCTGCCTTCTCGGATCTTCTAAGCCGCCCCACCACCACCACTCCCCCCTGTTGAGTATGGCTCTCACGGAATTACATTTTAAAAAAAAGTGGCATTCATGGTTTTCTCAGCCAAAAAGGTCCTCAACCCCTGAACTAGACTATGCTAAGGGGAAAAGAAAAAAAAAGAAAAAAATATTACCTGTAGTTATGTTTTCTGGCCCAAAAATTATTTCCTCAGCCACTCTGCCCCCCATGCTCACATCCATCTGAGCAAGGAGCTGCGACCTGGTCTCACTCCATCGATCGTTCTCTGGCAGAAGAGACACCTAAAGAAAAGATAAATAGTATTTTGATTTGGAAATGGGGTTGGAGTTTTGGAAAAAAAGAATGGTGTCCTCAATGCTGAGAAATACAGGAAAACATTGATCCATCATTCAGTACCATCTGGGAGGCATCCAATTGGCTCCAAATTTATTTTGCAGCAGGAGAATGACTGCAAACATGCAGCCAATGTCATTAAGAAGTACAGTGCCTTGCGAAAGTATTTGGCCCCCTTGAATTTTTCAACCTTTTCCAACGTTTCAGGCTTCAAAGATAAAAATGTAAATTTTATGTGGAAGAATCAACAACAAGTGGGACACAATTGTGAAGGTGAACAATATTTATTGCTTATTTTAAATTTGTAAAAAATAAAAAAAAACTGAAAATTGGGGCGTGCAATATTATTCTGCCCTTTACTTTTAGTGCAGCAAACTCACTCCAGAAGTTCAATGTTGTCCTAAATGACTGATGATGAAAAATATAAGCCCCCTGTGTGTAATCAAGTCTCCGTATAAATGTACCTGCTCTGTGATAGTCTCAGTGTTCTTTTTAAAGCACAGATAGCATCATGAAGACCAAGGAACACAACAGGCAAGTCCGTGATACTGTTGTGAAGTTTAAAGCCGGATTTGGTTACAAAAAGATTTCCAAAACTTTAAACATCCCAAGGAGGACTGTGCAAGCGATCATATTGAAATGGAAGGAGTATCATACCACTGCAAATCTACCAAGAGCCGGCCGTCCATCCAAACTTTCATCTCAAACAAGGAGAAGACTGATCAGAGATGCAGCCAAGAGGCCCATGATCACTCTGGATGAACTGCAGAGATCTACAGCTGAGGTGGGAGAGTCTGTCCATAGGACAACAATCAGTCGTACACTGCACAAATCTGGCCTTTATGGAAGAGTGGCAAGAAGAAAGCCATTTCTCAAAGATATCCATAAAAAGTGTTGCTTAAAGTTTGCCACAAGCCACCTGGGAGACACCAAACATGTGGAAGAAGGTGCTCTGGTCAGATGAAACCAAAAATCGAACTTTTTGGGCACAATGCCAGACGATATATTTGGCATAAAAGCAACACAGCTCATCCCCCTGAACACACCACCCCTAATGTCAAACATGGTGGTGGGTGGCAGCATCATGGTTTGGGCCTGCTTTTCTTCAGCAGGGACAGGGAAGATGGTTAAAATTGATAGGAAGATGGATGAAGCCAAATACAGGACCATTCTTGAAGAAAACCTGTTGGAGTCTGCAAAAGACCTGAGCCTGGGACAGAGATTTGTCTCCCAAACAAAGCAAAATCTCCAATGGAATGGGTCACAAATAAACGTATCCAGGTGTTAGAATGGCCAAGTCACAGTCCAGACCTGAATCAAATCGAGAATCTGTGGAAAGAGCTGAAAACTGCTGTTCACAAACGCTCTCCATCCAACCTCACTCCGCTCCAGCTGTTTGCAAAGGAAGAATGGGCGAGAATTTCAGTCTCTTGATGGGCAAAACTGATAGTGACATACCCCAAGCGACTTAGCTTTAATCACAGCAAAAGGTGGCGCTACAAAGTATTAACTTAAAGGGGCCAAATAATATTGCACGCCCCAATTTTCAGTTATTTTTTACAAAAATTTTAAATAAGCAAATTTCGTTCAACTTCACAATTGTGTCCCACTTGTTTATTCTTCACCATAAAATTTGTATCTTTATGTTTGAAGCCTGAAATGTGGGAAAAGGTTGAAAAATTCAAGGGGGCCGAATACTTTCGCAAGGCACTGTATATTCAGCATAAAGAAGAACAAGAAGTCCTGAAGTGATGATCTGGCCCCAACAGAGCCCTGATCTCATCAATATCAAGTGTGTGGAATTGCATAAAGAGACAGAAGAATTTCCACAAGCCTCACACACAGATTTGTGTTACGCTCTCCAAGATGTTTGGAACAATGTCCTTCCCGAATTCCTTCAAAAACTGTGTGCAATTACAGAGAGGAATTGATGCTTTGATGCTGTTTTGAAGGAAGAAGGCGGTCACACTGAATATTGATGTGATTGGATTTCACTTTTGCTCATTCACTTTGCATTACTCACATGACCGAGCGTCGGACCACGAGGCATGATTGTCGCTTTGTTGATAGGCATTGCATCTTTGGTGAAATAGGCAATTATAGCATGCCCTGACTCATGATATGCTGTAATTGTTTTATTCTTGTCATCAATCTCAACGCTTCTCCTTTCAGGCCCTACAAAAAGAAAAGAAAAGAAGGGAATTTTGTTTACTTACCGTAAATTCCTTTTCTTCTAGCTCCTATTGGGAGACCCAGACAATTGGGTGTATAGCTTCTGCCTCCGGAAGCCACACAAAGTATTACACTTTAAAAAGTGTAACCCCTCCCCTCTGCCTATACACCCTCCCGTGCATCACGGGCTCCTCAGTTTTGGTGCAAAAGCAGGAAGGAGGAAACTTATAAATTGGTCTAAGGTAAATTCAATCCGAAGGATGTTCGGAGAACTGAAACCATGAACCAAAAGAACAATTCAACATGAACAACATGTGTAGACAAAAGAACAACAGCCCGAAGGGAACAGGGGCGGGTGCTGGGTCTCCCAATAGGAGCTAGAAGAAAAGGAATTTACGGTAAGTAAACAAAATTCCCTTCTTCTTTGTCGCTCCATTGGGAGACCCAGACAATTGGGACGTCCAAAAGCAGTCCCTGGGTGGGTAAAAGAATAAATCGATAAAAAGAGCCGAAAAACGACCCCCTCTTACAGGTGGGCAACCGCCGCCTGAAGGACTCGCCTACCTAGACTGGCGTCTGCCGAAGCATAGGCATGCACCTGATAGTGTTTCGTGAAAGTGTGCAGACTAGACCAGGTAGCTGCCTGACACACCTGCTGAGCCGTAGCCCGGTGCCGCAGTGCCCAGGACGCACCCACGGCTCTGGTAGAATGGGCTTTCAACCCTGAAGGAAGTGGAAACCCCGAAGAACGGTAGGATTCAAGAATCGGTTCCTTGATCCATCGCGCCAAGGTTGACTTGGAAGCCTGTGAACCCTTACGCTGGCCAGCGATAAGGACAAGAGGGCATCTGAGCGGCGCAGGGGCGCCGTGCGAGACACGTAGAGCCGGAGTGCTCTCACTAAATCTAATGAGTGCAAATCCTTTTCACATTGGTGAACTGGATGAGGGTAAAATGAAGGTAAGGAGATATCCTGATTGAGATGAAAAGGGGATACCACCTTAGGGAGAAATTCCGGTACCGGACGTAGAACCACCTTATCCTGGTGAAAAACCAGGAAGGGGGCTTTGCATGACAGCGCTGCCAGTTCCGACACTCTACGGAGCGATGTAACTGCCACTAGAAATGCCACCTTTTGCGAAAGACGTGATAGAGAAACTTCCCGCAGCGGCTCGAAAGGTGGCTTCTGAAGAGCCGTTAGCACCCTATTGAGGTCCCAGGGTTCCAGCGGACGCTTGTAAGGTGGGACTATGTGGCAAACTCCCTGCAGGAACGTGCGGACCTGCGGAAGTCTGGCTAGACGCTTTTGAAAAAATACGGAAAGCGCCGATACTTGTCCCTTAAGAGAGCAGAGAGACAAACCCTTGTCCATTCCGGATTGAAAGAATGAAAGAAAAGTGGGTAAGGCAAAGGGCCAGGGCGTAACACCCTTGTCAGAGCACCAGGACAAGAAGATCCTCCAAGATCTGTGATAGATCTTGGCGGACGTTGGTTTCCTGGCCTGTCTCATAGTGGCAATGACATCTTGAGATAACCCTGAGGACGCTAGGAGCCAGGACTCAATGGCCACACAGTCAGGTTGAGGGCCGCAGAATTCAGATGGAAAAATGGCCCTTGAGACAGCAAGTCTGGGCGGTCTGGGAGCGCCCACGGTTGACCCACCGTGAGATGCCACAGATCCGGGTACCACGACCGCCTCGGCCAATCTGGGGCGACGAGACTGGCGCGATGACACAGTCGGACCTGATTTTTCGCAACACTCTGGGGAGCATCGCCAGAGGAGGAAACACATAGGGAAGTCGAAACTGCGACCAATCCTGAATTAATGCGTCCGCCGCCAGAGCTCTGTGATCTTGAGACCGAGCCATGAATGCCGGGACTTTGTTGTTGTGCCGTGACGCCATGAGATCGACGTCCGGCGTCCCCCAGCGGCGACAGATCTCTCGAAACACGTCTGGGTTAAGAGACCATTCCCCCGCGTCCATGCCCTGTCGGCTGAGAAAATCTGCTTCCCAGTTTTCTACGCCCGGGATGTACACTGCGGAGATCGTGGAGGCTGTGGCTTCCACCCACTGCAGAATTCGTCGGACTTCCTGGAAGGCTTGACGACTGCGAGTGCCGCCTTGGTGGTTGATGTAAGCGACGGCCGTGGCGTTGTCCGACTGGATTCGGATCTGCCTGCCCTCCAGCCACCGATGAAAGGCCAATAGGGCTAGATACACTGCCCTTATCTCCAGAATATTGATCTGAAGTGACGTCTTGGTTGCAAGGGAAAGAGAGACGTTCCTGTCGAGTGAAGTCGACCTCCTGTCCCATTTTCGGAGAATTTCCCACTGGAGTGGCCGCAGATGGAATTGCGCGAACGGCACTGCCTCCATCGCTGCCACCATCTTCCCCAGGAAGTGCATGAGGCGCCTCAAGGGGTGTGACTGACCCCGAAGAAGAGATTGCACCCCTGCCTGCAGAGAAAGCTGTTTGTCCCGCGGTAGCATGACTACCGCTGACTGAGTATGAAACTCCATCCCAAGGTACGTCAGTGATTGGGTCGGTGTCAACTGGGATTTTGGGAAGTTGATTATCCACCCGAACTGCTGGAGAGTCGCCAGAGCGACGGAAAGGCTGTTCTGACACGCCAACTGAGAGGGTGCCCTGACCAGGAGATCGTCTAAGTAGGGAATCACCGAGTGGCCCTGAGAGTGTAGGACCGCCACAACAGATGCCATGACCTTGGTGAACACCCGTGGGGCTGTCGCCAGGCCGAAAGGCAATGCCACGAACTGAAGGTGTTCGTCCCTGATGGCGAAGCGCAAAAAGCGTTGATGTTCGGGTGCGATCTGCACATGGAGATAAGCATCCTTGATGTCGATCGATGCTAGGAAGTCTCCTTGTGACATTGAAGCGATGACAGAGCGGAGAGATTCCATCCGAAACAGTCTGGTGCTCACATGTCTGTTGAGTAGTTTGAGGTCCAGAACGGGACGGAACGAGCAGTCCTTCTTTGGCACCACAAACAAGTTGGAGTAAAAGCCGCGACCATGTTCCTGGGGGGGGGGAACAGGGATCACGACTCCTTCTGTTTTCAGAGCGTTCACCGCCTGAAAAAGTGCATCGGCTCGCTTGGGGGGCGGAGATGTTCTGAAGAAACGAGTCGGAGGACGAGAGCTGAACTCTATCCTGTAACCGTGAGACAGAATGTCTCTCACCCATCGGTCTTGAACATGTGGCCACCAGGCGTCGCAAAAGCAGGAGAGCCTGCCACCGACCGAGGATGCGGTTCTGGGATGCCGAGAGTCATGAGGAGGCCGCCTTGGAAGCAGTGCCTCCTGCGGCCTTTTGGGGGCGTGACTTAGCCCGCCACGCATAGGAGTTCCTCTGGCCCTTCTCCGGCCTGCTGGACGAAGAGGATTGGGGCTTGGCGGAGGGACGAAAGGACCGAAACCTCGATTGTATCTGTCGTTGCTGAGGTCTCTTTGGCTTAGACTGGGGCAAGGAGGAGTCCTTTCCCTTAGATTCCTTAATAATCTCATCCAATCGTTCGCCAAACAATCGGTCGCCAGTAAACGGCAAACCGGTTAAAAACCTCTTGGAAGCCGAGTCTGCCTTCCATTCGCGCAGCCACATGGCCCTGCGGACTGCCACAGAGTTAGCGGATGCCACCGCTGTACGGCTAGCAGAGTCTAAAACTGCGTTCATGGCATAGGAAGAAAAAACTGACGCCTGGGAAGTCAAAGACGTAACCTGCGGAGCAGAATTACGTGTAACCGCATTAATCTCAGCCAGACAAGCTGAGATAGCTTGGAGTGCCCACACGGCTGCAAAAGCCGGGGCAAAAGACGCGCCCGTGGCTTCATAGATGGATTTCACCAGGAGCTCTATCTGCCTGTCAGTGGCATCCTTTAGCGATGATCCATCTGCAACCGATACCACAGATCTAGCCGCCAATCTAGAGACTGGGGGATCCACCTTGGGACATTGAGCCCAACCCTTAACAACGTCAGAGGGGAAGGGGTAACGTGTGTCAGTAAGGCGCTTAGTAAAGCGCTTGTCCGGAACCGCTCTGGGCTTCTGGACAGCATCTCTGAAGTTAGAGTGATCGAAAAATGCACTCAGTGTACGTTTAGGGAACCGAAACTGGTGTTTCTCCTGCTGAGAAGCCGACTCCTCTACAGGTGGAGGCGGGGGAGACAGATCTAACACCTGGTTGATGGACGAGATAAGGTCATTTACTATAGCGTCCCCGTCAGGTGTATCAAGATTGAGGGCAACGTCAGTGTCAGAGCCCTGAGCTGCGACGTCCGCCTCGTCCTCCAGAGAGTCTTCACGCTGGGAACCTGAGCAACGTGAAGAAGTCGGGGAAGATTCCCAGCGTGCCCGCTTAGCCGGTCTGGGACTGTGGTCCGGGCCGGAGTCCTCCACGTGAGACCTAGGGCCCCCTCTGGGAACGTGCTGCGGCGCGGGCAGAGAGGGGCCTGGGGGTGAAGATCCAACAGGGCCCGGGGCCTGTGTAGGGACCGGTCTGGACTGCAAGGCTTCAAGCAGCTTGGCAGACCATTTGTCCATAGACTGAGCCATGGAATGTGAGAGTGACTCAGTTTTTCAGCAAAAGCTGCAAACTCTGTCCCTGCCGCCTGGACAGGGAGAGCAACGGATTCTACCTGAGCCGAGGGGCCCACTAGTGACCGAGGCTCTGGTTGTGGAAGCAAAACAGGGGTTGAGCATTGCTCACAGTGAGGGTAGGTGGAACCTGCAGGTAACTTAGCCGCACAAGAGGTACAGGTCGCAAAATAACCCTGTGTCTTGGCCCCCTTGCTCCTTGTGGACGACATGCTGTTGTCTCCTAGGCGAGTGATCACTGAGGGTATATGGGGAGGGTATACAACCCGACTGAACAGAAATATATAAATATATATGGTATCTATTCCGGCACCCTGAGGGGACCAGCACCGGGTGACCGGTGTGGCTTACCGACCGCTAAAAAGCGGGGTGTGTGTCCTCCAGATTCCCTGCCTTAGGTCTCCCAGCGTTGCAGAGCTCTGTCCAGGAAAACTTCCACAGGCAGAATGCCAAAGAAATGGCTGCCGGAGCTCTCAGGGGAGGAGAGAAGCCGGGGGCGGAGTTAGAAAAAGTGCAGGAATCTGGAGTCCCCACAGTGATCAGTGAGGGGGGGAGGAACATATAGGATGCCCTGGCCCTCACAGCCGACGTCAGGCCGGCAGTCCCGCCCTTATCCCTGATAGACAGGCCCGGGGGCGGGAGTTTTGCAAATAGGCCGCAATTGAAGCCGCGGACTAAATTTAATACCGCGGCCGACAAACAGGCGCGGTCGGCGCGGAAGTCCGCCGGCCGTCACAAATAAGCAGCTGCTGCAGCGTCCGGGATGTAGGCGCTCCATGCACATCCCCCATGGGGGTACAGAGTACCTTAGTGATGCAGGGCCCGGTCCCTGAGGATAAACAGACTCCTGTCCGACAGCTTCCCCCAGGGGCTGCGGAGGGAGCACGGTCCCAGTGACTGGATGACCGCTGAGGATCCCACTTCTCCCAGAGCCGCTAAGGGATGGTGAAGGAGACGGCATGAGGCTCCTGCCTTTGTACCCACAATGGGTACCTCAACTTTAACAGCACCGCCGACAAAGTGGGGTGAGAAGGGAACATGCCGGGGGCCCCGTGGGGGCCCACTTTTCTTCCAACCGATATAACTAAAATAAGAAGATGAGTGGATGTGTGCCTCCTTCCACACAAAGCATAAAACTGAGGAGCCCGTGATGCACGGGAGGGTGTATAGGCAGAGGGGAGGGGTTACACTTTTTAAAGTGTAATACTTTGTGTGGCCTCCGGAGGCAGAAGCTATACACCCAATTGTCTGGGTCTCCCAATAGAGCGACAAAGAAATATATTAAAATACAGATGTACTAATTATTATTATTATTATTATTATTATTATTATATTTTTATTATTATTATTATTATTATTATTATTAATAATAATAATTCACAGGTATGCTAAATCCATGGATCAGGTGATGATAAAAAGAAGTACAAGACAAACAACAAAAAAAAACAAAAACATTTGAACCCAAGATGAGGAATGGCATGGGACTTAAAGGAACACTCCACTCAAAACTGATATGCTGTGTTATGTCTAATGCAGCACACAAAATCCTGTATCATGTACAACCCCCCTCCCCCACAGGCCCGGCACTAAGCATAACAGGGCATCTGTAAGTTTAATCTAAAGTTATATAATTTATTAAACATTACTTACCCTTAAAGGGAATTTGTCATCAGGTTTTTGCTCCCCCATCTGAGAGCAGCATAATGTAGAGACAGAGACCCTGATTCCAGCGATGTGTCACTTACTGAGCTGTTTGCGGTCATTTTGATGAAAGCAATGTTTCTCTGCTGCAGATCGAGCAGTTATACAGAGCTCATAAAGATGCTGGACTACCTGGCAGAATTCCAAGTAGTCCTGTAATCGTAATTTACTGCTGATTAAACAGTGATTTTATCAAAACTACAATAAGCAGCCCAGTAAGGCCGGTTTCACACATCCGGCTTTTCGCAGTTTTGCCGGTTTCGGCGCATGCCAGTACAGTGTACACAGTAAAGTGGCAGCGCTGTGACCGGAGCTTGTCATGCTGCCACTGTACTGTATACACTGTACTGGCGTGCGTCGGAACTGGTGAAAAGACGGATGTGTAAAACTAGCCATAGTAACATATTGCTGGAATCAGGATGTCTGCCCCTACATTATGCTGCTCTCAGATTAGGTCGCAAAAACCTGGTGACAGATTGCCTTTAAATGACATACTGAGGTCCTATCCTTGGAAAAGGCCATCAATATCATACTGCTACAAGACCCAGCCGCAAACTGACAACCAGTCATGTGCCAGACCGATCCGATACTGATTAGGAAGAATCCTCAATCTCAAAGTCCAGGAAACCTCCTTTAATGAGGTTTTCCGATTAGGATAATGGCTCTCCTCTATGCCATAATGGAGAGGGTACCCTCTTAAGGACTCAGCACTATTTGCCCATTTGGACAGCTAATGCAAAAGCAGGTCCTGGTAAGGAGAATTCACGTGAACATGTATTTCCTTGCCCTATCATTTGTATGGCTCCATGTAATACCACATCAGCAGCTGCTGCAGCAGAATTGTGCGATCCCATATGACTTCTACCATTCTGATGCTTTTACTTTCCAGGTAGGGACCATGCCAGGCCATCAGCATTTATGTACGTGGAAGCACATTACATACCCATAAGTATTTTATCCTTGGCAAACTCGAGCTCCCTCATGGTCACCATATCTTTCCCATCCACGGCAGCTTTCAGGGCAGCCTGGTTAACCAGATTCTCCAGCTCGGCTCCAGAAAATCCCACAGTGCCACGAGCGATTATTTCAGCATCAACAGCTATAAGATTGCGATAACAATTTTATAATTTTCATTCGCATGTTAACAACACTGTCCAGTAAAATTTATATCATAAAATACTGTTTTAGGCCTCTTTCACACATCCTTGTCTCCGGCACGTGTTTGGTCCTTTTCCTCAGGTAACGGAGACACGGGCACACGTAGACCCATTAAAATCAATGGGTCTGCGCTCATGTGCGTGTTCTGCCATGGACCGTGTGGAGCATACGTGTGCCCGTGTGCGCCACATGTCAACATGTCAGTTTTTCTCCGGCATCACGAGTCTCACACGGAACACAAGCGGCCCACACGGAGGTGTTCCGTGTGACACGCGCCAGAGAAAACACACGTCTTTTAGAAAATAAAACAAAAACACATTACTCACCTTCTCCAGCCCTCCTGTCTCTGCCGCTGCTGTCACTTGCTTCCGACCGCCGCTCATTATGCTCATTGCATATTCACTTCACTGAGGCCGGAAGTTGCAGCAGCGGGGACTGAAGATCAGCACCACGGACAGCGACGCCAAGGACAGGTGAGCAGAAGAAGGGAATTTTGTTTACTTACCGTAAATTCCTTTTCTTCTAGCTCCTATTGGGAGACCCAGACAATTGGGTGTATAGCTTATGCCTCCGGAGGTCACACAAAGCATTACACTTAAAAGTGTGAACCCCTCCCCTCTGCCTATACACCCCCCCGTGCATCACGGGCTCCTCAGTTTTGGTGCAAAAGCAGGAAGGAGGAAACTTATAAATTGGTCTAAGGTAAATTCAATCCGAAGGATGTTCGGAGAACTTAAACCATGAACCAAAGAACCATTCAACATGAACAACATGTGTACACAAAAGAACAACAGCCCGAAGGGAACAGGGGCGGGTGCTGGGTCTCCCAATAGGAGCTAGAAGAAAAGGAATTTACGGTAAGTAAACAAAATTCCCTTCTTCTTTGTCGCTCCATTGGGAGACCCAGACAATTGGGACGTCCAAAAGCAGTCCCTGGGTGGGTAAAAGAATACCCCGGTAATAGAGCCGAAAGACGGCCCCTTCCTACAGGTGGGCAACCGCCGCCTGGAGGACTCGCCTACCTAAGCTGGCATCTGCCGAAGCGTAGGTATGCACCTGATAGTGTTTCGTGAAAGTGTGCAGACTCGACCAGGTAGCCGCCTGACACACCTGCTGAGCCGTAGCCTGGTGCCGCAATGCCCAGGACGCACCCACGGCTCTGGTAGAATGGGCTTTCAGTCCTGAAGGAACCGGAAGGCCAGAAGAACGGTAGGCTTCAAGAATTGGTTCCTTGATCCACCGAGCCAAGGTTGACTTGGAAGCCTGCGACCCTTTACGCTGGGCAGCGACAAGGACAAAGAGCGCATCCGAGCGGCGCAGGGGCGCCGTACGAGAAATGTAGAGCCGGAGTGCTCTCACAAGATCTAACAAGTGCAAATCCTTTTCACATTGGTGAAGTGGATGAGGACAAAAAGAAGGTAAGGAGATATCCTGATTGAGATGAAAAGGGGATACCACCTTAGGGAGAAATTCCGGAACCGGACGCAGAACCACCTTGTCCTGGTGAAACACCAGGAAGGGGGCTTTGCATGACAGTGCAGCTAGCTCAGACACTCTGCGAAGTGATGTGACTGCCACTAGGAAGACCACCTTCTGCGAGAGGCGAGAAAGAGAAATATCTCTCATTGGCTCGAAAGGTGGTTTCTGAAGAACCGTTAGCACCCTGTTCAGATCCCAGGGTTCTAGCGGGCGCTTGTAAGGGGGGACTATGTGGCAAACCCCCTGCAGGAACGTGCGTACTTGCGGAAGCCTTGCTAGACGCTTTTGAAAAAATACAGAGAGCGCCGAGACTTGTCCCTTAAGAGAGCCGAGAGACAGCCCCTTTTCCATTCCGGATTGAAGGAAAGACAGAAAAGTGGGCAAGGCAAATGGCCAGGGAATAAAACCCTGATCAGAGCACCAGGATAAGAAGATCCTCCACGTCCTGTGGTAGATCTTGGCTGACGTTGGTTTCCTGGCCTGTCTCATAGTGGCAATGACCTCTTGAGATAACCCTGAAGACGCTAGGATCCAGGACTCAATGGCCACACAGTCAGGTTGAGGGCCGCAGAATTCAGATGGAAAAATGGCCCTTGAGACAGCAAGTCTGGTCAGTCTGGTAGTGCCCACGGTTGACCCACCGTGAGATGCCACAGATCCGGGTACCACGACCTCCTCGGCCAGTCTGGGGCGACGAGGATGGCGCGGCGGCAGTCGGACCTGATCTTGCGTAACACTCTGGGCAGCAGTGCCAGAGGAGGAAAGACATAAGGCAGTCGAAACTGCGACCAATCCTGAACTAAGGCGTCTGCCGCCAGAGCTCTGTGATCTTGAGACCGTGCCATGAATGCCGGGACCTTGTTGTTGTGCCGGGACGCCATTAGGTCGACGTCCGGCTTCCCCCAGCGGCAACAGATCTCTTGAAACATGTCCGGGTGAAGAGACCATTCCCCTGCGTCCATGCCCTGGCGACTGAGAAAGTCCGCTTCCCAGTTTTCCACGCCCGGGATGTGAACTGCGGAGATGGTGGAGGCTGTGGCTTCCACCCACAGCAGAATCCGCCGAATTTCCTGGAAGGCTTGCCGACTGCGTGTGCCGCCTTGGTGGTTGATGTATGCCACCGCCGTGGCGTTGTCCGACTGAATTCGGATCTGCCTGCCTTCCAGCCACGGCTGGAACGCCTTCAGGGCTAGATACACTGCCCTTATCTCCAGAACATTGATCTGAAGGGAGGACTCTGGCTGAGTCCAGGTACCCTGAGCCCTGTGGTGGAGGAAGACAGCTCCCCACCCTGACAGACTCGCGTCCGTCGTGACCACAGCCCAGGATGGGGGCAGGAAGGATTTCCCCTTCGACAAAGAAGTGGGAAGAAGCCACCACTGAAGGGAGGCCTTGGCTGCCCGAGAAAGGGAGACGTTCCTGTCGAGGGACGTCGATTTCCTGTCCCATTTGCGGAGAATGTCCCATTGAAGAGGACGCAGATGAAACTGTGCAAATGGAACTGCCTCCATTGCTGCCACCATCTTCCCTAGGAAGTGCATGAGGCGTCTCAAGGGGTGCGACTGGGCTCGGAGGAGAGATTGCACCCCTGTCTGTAGTGATCGCTGTTTGTCCAGCGGAAGTTTCACTATCGCTGGGAGAGTATGAAACTCCATCCCGAGATATGTCAGCGATTGTGTCGGTGTCAATTTTGACTTTGGGAAATTGATGATCCACCCGAATCTCTGGAGAGTCTCCAGAGCAATGTTCAGGCTGTGTTGGCATGCCACTCGAGAGGGTGCCTTGACAAGCAGATCGTCTAAGTAAGGGATCACCGAGTGTCCCTGAGAGTGCAGAACTGCTACTACTGTTGCCATGACCTTGGTGAAGACCCGTGGGGCTGTCGCCAGGCCGAAAGGCAGTGCCACGAACTAAAGGTGTTCGTCCCCGATGGCGAAACGCAGGAAGCGCTGATGCTCTGGTGCAATCGGCACGTGGAGATAAGCATCCCTGATGTCGATTGAGGCTAGGAAGTCTCCTTGGGACATCGAGGCGATGACGGAGCGGAGAGATTCCATCCGGAATCGTCTGGTTTTCACGTGTCTGTTGAGCAGTTTGAGGTCCAGGACGGGACGGAAAGATCCGTCCTTTTTTGGTACGACAAACAAGTTGGAGTAAAAACCGTGACCCCATTGCTGAAGGGGAACGGGGATAACTACTCCTTCTGCCTTCAGAGTGTTCACCGCCTGAAGAAGAGCATCGGCTCGCTCGGGGGGCGGAGATGTTCTGAAGAAACGAATCGGAGGACGAGAATTGAACTCTATCCTGTAACCGTGAGACAGAATGTCTCTCACCCATCGGTCTTGGACATGTGGGCACCAGGCGTCACAAAAGCGGGAGAGCCTGCCACCGACCGAGGATGCGGTTTGGGGAGTCCGCAAGTCATGAGGAGGCCGCTTTGGGAGCGGTTCCTCCGGCGGTCTTTTTAGGACGTGCCTTAGACCGCCATGAATCAGAGTTCCTCTGACCCTTTTGAGGCCTGTTGGACGAGGAGAATTGAGACCTGTTTGAGGGCCGAAAGGACCGAAACCTCGATTGTACCTTCCGTTGTTGAGGTCTGTTAGGTTTGGATTGGGGTAAGGACGAGTCCTTACCCTTGGATTGTTTAATGATTTCATCCAATTGCTCGCCAAACAGGCGGTCGCCAGAAAACGGCAAACCGGTTAAAAACTTCTTGGAAGCAGAGTCTGCCTTCCATTCACGTAGCCACATGGCCCTGCGGACTGCCACTGAATTGGCGGATGCTACCGCTGTACGGCTCGCAGAGTCCAGGACAGGATTCATGGCGTAGGACGCAAACGCCGACGCCTGAGAGGTTAATGACACAACCTGCGGAGTAGCGGCTCGTGTGAGTGCATTAATCTCAGACTGACAAGCTGAGATAGCTTGGAGTGCCCATACGGCTGCAAATGCCGGAGCAAAGGACGCGCCGATAGCCTCATAGATGGATTTCATCAGGAGCTCTATCTGCCTGTCAGTGGCATCCTTGAGTGATGCACCATCTGCCACTGCAATTATGGATCTGGCCGCCAGTCTAGAGACTGGAGGATCCACCTTGGGACACTGAGCCCAACCCTTGACTACGTCAGGGGGGAAGGGATAACGTGTGTCATGAAGGCGCTTAGTAAAGCGCTTATCCGGAAAAGCTCGGTGCTTCAGGACTGCATCTTTGAAGTCGGAGTGATCAAGAAACGCACTCAGTGTACGTTTGGGAAACCTAAAATGAAATTTCTCCTGCTGAGAAGCTGACTCCTCAATCGGAAGGGGTGGAGGAGAAAGATCTAACACCTGGTTGATGGACGCTATAAGGTCGTTTACTATGGCGTCCCCTTCAGGCGTATCAAGGTTGAGCGCGGCGTCAGGATCAGAGCCCTGATCTGCCGCATCCGCTTCATCTTCCAGAGAATCCTCATGCTGAGACCCTGAACAGTGAGATGAAGTCGAGGGAAGCTCCCAGCGAGCCCGCTTAGTCGGTCTGGGACTGCGGTCCGTGTCGGAGTCCTCCCCGTGGGACCTATGAGTCGCCCCAGGAGCACTTTGCTGCTCCGACCGAGGGGGGCATGGGGGCAATGAATCAACAGTGCCCGGGGCCTATGTTACAGGTCTGGACTGCAAAGCTTCTAGTATCTTAGCAGACCATCTATCCATAGACTCAGAAAGTTTGTCAGCAAATACTGCAAACTCTGTCACTGTCACCTGGACAGTGGGGGCCGGAGGTTCCACCTGGGCCGGGGGTCCCACCAGTGGCTGAGACTCCGGCTGAGTGAGTGTCACAGGGGCCGAGCATTGCACACAATGAGGGTAGGTGGAACCTGCAGGAAGCATTGCCGCACATGAGGTACAGGTTGCAAAATAAGCCTGTGCCTTGGCACCCTTGCTTTTTGCAGACGACATGCTGTTTCTCCTCTTAGAGCAATCAGTGAGGGTATATAGCCAAACGCTAACAGTGTGGCCGTACAGAGTAAATGTATACAATATAAGCATATAAATATACACTTCGGCACCCGGGGGGACCAGCACCTAGTAACAGGTGCGGCTTACCGACCGCTCTCAGCGGTTGTGTGACCACCAGATTCCCTGCCTGGGCCTCCCAGAGCTGTGGAGCTCAGTTGTCTCCCCTCTGAAGTTCTCCAGCGTCTGAAGTGCTGATAGCAATGGCTGCCGGCGTTCAGAGAGGAGGAGGGAGCCGTGGGCGTGCCTGTAAAAGTGCGGGAATCTGGTGCCCCACAGTGCTCAGTGAGGGGGGAGGAGGATACAAAGTATGCTCCTGCCCTCAGCGCTGACGTCCAGTGCAGCGTCCCGCCCTTACCCCTGACTGGCAGGCCCGGGGGCGGGAATATGCGGCACTAGGCCGCAAAAGCCGGGGACTAAAGTTATAAGCGCGGCCGGCAAACAAGCGCGGCCAGCGCGGTAGTCCCGGCGCACCAACACACCCAGCAGCTGCTGCAGTGTCCATTACACAGGCGCTCTATGCGCCGTCCCCAAGGGGACACAGAGTACCTCAGAGTAGCAGGGCCTTGTCCCTGATGATACCCGGTCTCCTGTCCAGCAGATTCCCCCAGGGGCTGCGGAGGGAGCGCGGTCCCAGTGCCTGGTGACCGGTCAGGATCCCACTTCACCCAGAGCCCCTAAGGGATGGGGAAGGAAAACAGCATGTGGCTCCTGCCTATGTACCCGCAATGGGTACCTCAACCTTAACAGCACCGTCGACCCGAGTGGGGTGAGAAGGGAGCATGCTGGGGGCCCTGTATGGGCCCACTTTTCTTCCATCCGATATAGTCAGCAGCTGCTGCTGACTAAAATGTGGAGCTTGCGTGGATGTGTGCCTCCTTCCACAAAGCAATAAAACTGAGGAGCCTGTGATGCACGGGGGGGGTGTATAGGCAGAGGGGAGGGGTTTACACTTTTAAGTGTAATGCTTTGTGTGACCTCCGGAGGCATAAGCTATACACCCAATTGTCTGGGTCTCCCAATGGAGCGACAAAGAAAGTTCCCGTACTCCGTTGTTATCACGGATAACACACGGAGAACACACGTAGGCCATAAACACGGCTCACGGAGGGCAAAACACACCTCTGACATGTCCATGAAAATCGTGCGTGGTTTTTCACGAACGTGTGAAAGAGGCCTTAATGTGTGCAAGTGAAAATAAAAAGAAGTGAAATTAATACACTGAATTAAGAAAGGTGCTGAGACCTGCAGACAATCTGGCTGACGGGCTCATTTTTATAACTACGCCGGCCTCGGTCATAGCCAATGTAAAAATTAGCTTACCCGCCAGCCCCCTTACACTCCACCATGTTCAAGTTTTCCGTCACAAGAAGGTCTCCTGTGTCGAAACAAAGGCAGAGGTGTCCAGACGCGGAATCTGCACTATTATAAGTTTGAGGCTCCTTTCTTAATAAAGGCTAAGGTTACTTTTGTATCGGGAAGCGACTGTCGCTGATTAGGTCGCATCTGCACAAACCTGCCAGCCATGTATGCAAGCTGGCAGGTATCGTGCACATGTCCCATCAGAATACATAGGATAAAGTCCACGATTCCTAGCAGGTATCTGCAGACATGATGCAATTAGGGCCACTCAGTTCCTTATGAGTTCGCCTGGCTGTTGGGCTCACATAAAACTAGCCATTTTGTGTGTGCCAAATGTCTCAATTTTTACATGTTTTCCATAGCAGTATTGCATGTCTATATTCCCATATTCATTGTTCCACATATCTTAGCACTACAGAGTGCAATAGTCTCCTTTTTGTTACTTTGTTATGCCGTTTCATGTTCAGTTTGCACCTGTTCACATTAGAAAGGTAGGATGTGCCATCAGTCTTTTTCCTAGATTACAGCTACCGGTGTGACACAAGACAACCCCTTTAATGGTAGTAATTGCTATTATCATTACTAGGAGGGTCAAAATGGACCCATATTCGGCATGAAGCTTAAGACTAAAGGGTGCTTTACACGCTGTGACATCGCTACCGAAAGCACCCGCCCCCGTCGTTTGTGCGTCACGGGCAAATCACTGCCCGTGGCGCACAATATCGCTAGGACCCGTCACACATACTTACCTTCCTAGCGACGTCGCTGTGGGCGGCAAACTACCTCTTTAAGGGGGAGGTTCGTGCGCCGTCACAACGACGTCACACAGTGGCCCGCCAATAGAAGCGGAGGGGCGGAGACCAGCCGCATTACCAACACGCCAACCTCATTGCCGGCAGGACGCAGGTACGTTGTTCCTCGTTCCCGGGGTGTCACATGTAGCGATGTGTGCTGCCTCAGGAACGACCAACAACCTGCATCCAGCACCAGCAACGATTTTCGGGAAATGAAAGACGTGTCAACGATCAACATTTAGGGGAGTATTTCTGATCGTTAACACTCGCTGATCGGTGTCACACGCAACGATGTCGCTAACGACGCCGGATGTGCGTCACGAATTCCGTGACCCCGACGACATATCGTTAGCGATATCGTTGCGTGTAAATCCCCCTTTACACATGCAGGATATGGAATTATTGTACTACTCACTTCCAGGCCATCTTCAGACTTGAAGAGATATTTCTAAAAGATCTCCAGATGGTTTGCATGCATACCATATCGCTGAAGGAAAGTAAAGCCAAACCTCCTCTTCTACATTTTTTTTCTTGTAACTTACAATAAATTGTCCAAAAAGTGGCATAACCGCACTTCACTGTAATAATTCAAACATTGAACTGAAATGGATCATGTGTGCATGATCAATTAACGAAGTGACAACATTAGAAATTTAAAAAATTGAGTTTGTTTTGAATTTCTAACGTTGTCACTTCGTTAATTGCTCATGCACACATGTTCAATGTTTGAAATTTTTTTTCTTGTATAATTAATTTGACGATTTACTCCCTGTGTTGAGATCTTCCGAGGTTGCATTGTCGTTCATGAAGAACAAATTAGGCCGGTGTTGTTCATGCAGAGGCACAATGACTGGATTAAGGATATTATTCAGGTAGCAGCGGCTATCACTCTATCATTCACACAGTGTAGGACAGTTCTGTGTTGACTAGACACACTGGTCCACACACTGTAACACCACAACCATCAAAGGCTCGTTTGGTGACAACAATGGCTGATGCATAGCGCTCTCTTTGAGGTCTCTAACAGTTGGCAGCCATCACTTTTGCTCAGCATAAATAAACTTTTATCAGTGACCAGCACAGAGGCCCTCTGGTCCCTCGTACAGCTTACTTGACGAGTGTGCCTGGTGGTGTGGTCAGGCACCCTTTGCAGCATAGCACACAGACAGTTTAATGGTCTGATGTGACACTTTAATGCCTCTCACCGCCCTTCAACGTGCCTGAAGTTGTGTGATATTCATCATCTGGTACCAAAGGGCATTGTGCACAATGAAGTGGTCATTGGTGTGGGAAGTGGCCAAAGGACGTCCACTTCTGTGACTCTTCCAGTCTCTCTGTTGTCATCAGCAGGTTGCACTCTGTGACACTCTAAGCTCAGTGGCCACTTCCATCTGAGAACATCCTACTTGAAGCCTCGCAATGGCGCAGTGAGGTAGGGGGGAATCAATTGTTAAGTATCGTCCTGGTTTCATGATGTCAAAATGTGAACAGCATGATGAGGAGGAAGACTGATTAAATATTAATTCTAACTAAAACCCGAAATTTAATGGACAATTAATGGATCAAACACCTTCTGTGAATTTTGTCATTAAGCTCCTTGTTAGAGAACAGGAAGTTGTGCAAATAAGTCCTGAAACATTGAACAGTTGGACATGTGCATCCAAAAGATTAGAGAAGGTCACATTAAGGTCACCTGAAAAGGTACAAGGGCATTTTAGGATCATCCTGAAATTTCACTTGAAAGCCATATATCCCTAACTTTTAGTGAATGTATGCAGATGGTGATCTGGGCTGTGTACATAAAATCAGCTATGAGAGCCTGCTCCTCAATCATTACAGCTTTTTAGAACTCTATAGAAATTAACTTATGTTGCACAATGTTGTAAGTAAATGTGAAAACTTACATTGGTCATACTTGATTTTGCAGAGATACCATTTCAGAATTTCTGTGCGACCCTTCACGTCTGGTCTGGGGACGGTCACCTGCATATCAAAACGACCAGGGCGAACTAAGGCACTATGCAGAGGGAAAGAAGATCATATGAACCTCATCTGTCCCAAATTTCACCCTGCATTAGTTTGCTGACTGCTAATCACTGCAATATTGAATAATAACTTTGGTCCACACAGCCATTGCTCCCATTGGGAACTTTAGTTACTAAATAAAAGGGTTTATATAGGATTTAAAAAAAAAACAAAAAAAAAAAAGGTCAGTTTTTTTCAAAAAACCTTGCAACACTTGCCTACAGGCTGTGTTTTGTATTGCCGTTCAGTTCCATTCACTTCTATAGAACTGAGCAGTCCAAAAAGAAGGGAATTTTGTTTACTTACCGTAAATTCCTTTTCTTCTAGCTCCTATTGGGAGACCCAGACAATTGGTGTATAGCTTCTGCCTCCGGAGGCCACACAAAGTATTACACTTTAAAAAGTGTAACCCCTCCCCTCTGCCTATACACCCTCCCGTGCATCACGGGCTCCTCAGTTTTGGTGCAAAAGCAGGAAGGAGGAAACTTATAAATTGGTCTAAGGTAAATTCAATCCGAAGGATGTTCGGAGAACTGAAAACCATGAACCAAAAGAACAATTCAACATGAACAACATGTGTACACAAAAGAACAACAGCCCGAAGGGAACAGGGGCGGGTGCTGGGTCTCCCAATAGGAGCTAGAAGAAAAGGAATTTACGGTAAGTAAACAAAATTCCCTTCTTCTTTGTCGCTCCATTGGGAGACCCAGACAATTGGGACGTCCAAAAGCAGTCCCTGGGTGGGTAAAAGAATACCTCAATAAAAAGAGCCGAAAAACGACCCCCTCTTACAGGTGGGCAACAGCCGCCTGAAGGACTCGCCTACCTAGACTGGCGTCTGCCGAAGCATAGGTATGCACCTGATAGTGTTTTGTGAAAGTGTGCAGACTAGACCAGGTAGCTGCCTGACACACCTGCTGAGCCGTAGCCCGGTGCCGCAGTGCCCAGGACGCACCCACGGCTCTGGTAGAATGGGCTTTCAACCCTGAAGGAGGTGGAAGCCCAGAAGAACGGTAGGATTCAAGAATCGGTTCCTTGATCCATCGAGCCAAGGTTGACTTGGAAGCCTGCGAACCCTTACGCTGGCCAGCGACAAGGACAAAGAGCGCATCTGAACGGCGCATGGGCGCCGTGCGAGACACGTAGAGCCGGAGTGCTCTCACTAAATCTAACGAGTGCAAATCCTTTTCACATTGGTGAACTGGATGAGGGCAAAATGAAGGTAAGGAGATGAAGGGAATTTTGTTTACTTACCGTAAATTCCTTTTCTTCTAGCTCCAATTGGGAGACCCAGACAAATGGGTGTATAGGCTATGCCTCCGGAGGCCGCACAAAGTATTACACTAAAAGTGTAAAGCCCCTCCCCTTCTGCCTATACACCCCCCGTGCTCCCACGGGCTCCTCAGTTTTGGTGCAAAAGCAAGAAGGAGGAAAAAATTATAAACTGGTTTAAAGTAAATTCAATCCGAAGGACTATCGGAGAACTGAAACCATTCAACATGAACAACATGTGTACACAAAAAAAACAGGGGCGGGTGCTGGGTCTCCCAATTGGAGCTAGAAGAAAAGGAATTTACGGTAAGTAAACAAAATTCCCTTCTTCTTTGTCGCTCCATTGGGAGACCCAGACAAATGAGACGTCCAAAAGCAGTCCCTGGGTGGGTAAAATAATACCTCGTAATAGAGCCGTAAAACGGCCCCTTCCTACAGGTGGGCAACCGCCGCCTGAAGGACTCGTCTACCTAGGCTGGCATCCGCCGAAGCATAGGTATGCACCTGATAGTGTTTCGTGAAAGTGTGCAGGCTCGACCAGGTAGCCGCCTGACACACCTGCTGAGCCGTAGCCTGGTGCCTCAAAGCCCAGGACGCACCCACGGCTCTGGTAGAATGGGCCTTCAGCCCTGAGGGAACCGGAAGCCCAGCAGAACGGTAAGCTTCGAGAATTGGTTCCTTGATCCACCGAGCCAGGGTTGATTTGGAAGCCTGTGACCCTTTACGCTGGCCAGCGACAAGGACAAAGAGTGCATCTGAGCGGCGCAGGGGCGCCGTACGAGAAATGTAGAGTCTGAGTGCTCTCACCAGATCTAACATGAGTGCGTCAATTTGGGCTTGACCCGCTGAGATAGAACATATAAACTATAATCACACTTCTGCACAAGTGGGGCCAGCACCTCAGGTGCTGCTTACCGCCCGCTTAAAGCGGTTGTGTGGCCACCAGAATCCCTGCCTGGTTCCCCCAGAGTTTGTCTCCCCTCTGCAGCGTCCTAGGAGCTGACAGGAATGGCTGCCGGCGTCCTGAGGAGAGGAGGGAGCCGTGGGCGTGACCCAGAAAGTGCGGGAGCTGGTGCCTCACTGTGCACAGTGAGGGGGGTGGAGTATGTAAAACATGCTCCAGCCCTCAGTGCTGCCGTGCTGTACAGCGTCCCGCCCTTCCCCTGACTGGCAGGGCTGGGGGCGGGAAGAGAAAGAGACTAGGCCCAAAAGCCGGGGACTCGAGTTATAAGCGCGGCCGCCGTAAAAGCGCGGCCGGCGCAGAGTCCCCGGCGCACTAACAGTCCCAGCCGCGCCTCAGTAAAAACAATGGCAGCGGCGGTCAGCGCGGTAGTCCCCATACACAAATACACTCAGCGACGCTGCAGTGTATAATGGCACAAACGCGGTCAGCGCCGCGGTCCCCGGTGCACTAGCACACCCAGCAATGCTGGAGTGTTGCTGTGCGCGGTCCCCACGGGGACACAGAGTACCTTAAAGTAGCAGGGCCATGTCCCTGAACGATACCCGGCTCCTATCCAGCAGGCTCCTCAGGAGTTGTGGATGAAGCAGGGTCTCAGTGCCTGGAGACCGATAGGATCCCACTTCACCCAGAGCCCTAAGGGGGATGGGGAAGGAAAACAGCATGTGGGCTCCAGCCTCCGTACCCGCAATGGATACCTCAACCTTAACAACACCGCCGACAAGAGTGGGGTGAGAAGGGAGCATGCTGGGGGCCCTATATGGGCCCACTTTTCTTCCATCCGACATAGTCAGCAGCTGCTGCTGACCAATCTGGAGCTGTGCGTGCATGTCTGCCTCCTTCGCACAAAGCAAAAAAACTGAGGAGCCCGTGGGAGCACGGGGGGTGTATAGGCAGAAGGGGAGGGGCTTTACACTTTTAGTGTAATACTTTGTGTGGCCTCTGGAGGCATAGCCTATACACCCATTTGTCTGGGTCTCCCAATGGAGCGACAAAGAAATCCTGATTGAGATGAAACGGGGATACCACCTTAGGGAGAAATTCCGGGACAGGACGCAGAACCACCTTATCCTGGTGAAAAACAAGGAAGGGGGCTTTGCATGACAGCGCTGCCAGCTCCGACACTCTACGGAGCGATGTAACTGCCACTAGAAAAGCCACCTTCTGCGAAAGACGTGATAAAGAGACCTCCCGCAGCGGCTCGAAAGGTGGTTTCTGAAGAGCCGTTAGCACCCTGTTGAGGTCCCAGGGTTCCAGCGGACGCTTGTAAGGTGGGACTATGTGGCAAACTCCCTGCAAGAACGTGCGGACCTGTGGAAGCCTGGCTAGACGCTTTTGAAAAAATACGGAAAGCGCCGATACTTGTCCCTTGAGAGAGCCGAGAGACAAACCCTTGTCCATTCCGGATTGAAGGAATGAAAGAAAAGTGGGTAAGGCAAAGGGCCAGGGAGTAAAACCCTTGTCAGAGCACCAGGATAAGAAGATCCTCCAAGACCTGTGATAGATCTTGGCGGACGTTGGTTTCCTGGCCTGTCTCATAGTGGCAATGACATCTTGAGATAACCCTGAGGACGCTAGGAGCCAGGACTCAATGGCCACACAGTCAGGTTGAGGGCCGCAGAATTCAGATGGAAAAACGGCCCTTGAGACAGAAAGTCTGGGCGGTCTGGGAGCGCCCACGGTTGACCCACCGTGAGATGCCACAGATCCGGGTACCACGACCGCCTCGGCCAATCTGGAGCGACGAGAATGGCGCGACGACAGTCGGATCTGATTTTGCGCAGCACTCTGGGGAGCATCGCCAGAGGAGGAAACAGATAGGGAAGTTGAAACTGCTACCAATCCTGAACTAATGCGTCCGCCGCCAGAGCTCTCTGGGTGAAGAGACCATTCCCCCGCGTCCATGCCCTGTCGGCTGAGAAAATCTGCTTCCCAGTTTTCTACGCCCGGGATGTGAACTGCGGAGATGGTGGAAGCTGTGGCTTCCACCCACTGCAGAATTCGTCGGACTTCCTGGAAGGCTTGACGACTGCGAGTGCCGCCTTGGTGGTTGATGTACGCGACGGCCGTGGCGTTGTCCGACTGGATTCGGATCTGCCTGCCCTCCAGCCACCGATGAAAGGCCAATAGGGCTAGATACACTGCCCTTATCTCCAGAATATTGATCTGAAGGGATGACTCTATCGGAGTCCAGGTTCCCTGAGCCCTGTGGTGGAGAAAAACCGCCCCCCACCCTGACAGGCTCGCGTCCGTCGTGACCACAGCCCAGGTGGGGGGTAGGAAGGATTTCCCCTGGGACAGAGAGTTGGGAAGGAGCCACCACTGAAGTGACGTCTTGGTTGCAAGGGAAAGAGACGTTCCTGTCGAGTGAGGTCGACCTCCTGTCCCATTGTCGGAGAATGTCCCACTGGAGTGGCCGCAGATGGAAGTGTGCGAAGGGCACTGCCTCCATCGCTGCCACCATCTTCCCCAGGAAGTGCATGAGGCGCCTCAAGGGGTGTGACTGACCCCGAAGAAGAGATTGCACCCCTGCCTGCAGAGAAAGCTGTTTGTCCAGCGGTAGCATAACCACCGCTGACTGAGTATGAAACTCCATCCCAAGGAACGTCAGTGATTGGATCGGTGTCAACTTGGATTTTGGAAAGTTGATGATCCATCCGAACTGCTGGAGAGTCGCCAGAGCGACGGAAAGGCTGTTTTGACACGCCAACTGAGAGGGTGCCCTGACCAGAAGATCGTCTAAGTAGGGAATCACCGAGTGTCCCTGAGAGTGTAGGACCGCCACAACAGATGCCATGTCCTTGGTGAACACCAGTGGAGCTGTCGCCAGGCCGAAAGGCAATGCCACGAACTGAAGGTGTTCGTCCCTGATGGCGAAGCACAAAAAGCGTTGATGTTCGGGTGCGATCGGCACATGGAGATAAGCATCCTTGATGTCGATTGATGCTAGGAAGTCTCCTTGTGACATTGAAGCGATGACAGAGCGGAGAGATTCCATCCGAAACCGTCTGGTGCTCACATGTCTGTTGAGTAGTTTGAGGTCCAGAACGGGACGGAACGAGCCGTCCTTCTTTGGCACCACAAACAAGTTGGAGTAAAAGCCGCGACCATGTTCCTGGAGGGGAACAGGGATCACAACTCCTTCTGTTTTCAGAGCGTTCACCGCCTGAAAAAGTGCATCGGCTCGCTCAGGGGGCGGAGATGTTCTGAAGAAACGAGTCGGAGGACGAGAGCTGAACTCTATCCTGTAACCGTGAGACAGAATGTCTCTCACCCATCGGTCTTGAACATGTGGCCACCAGGCGTCGCAAAAGCGGGAGAGCCTGCCACCGACCGAGGATGCGGTTCGGGGATGCAGAGAGTCATGAGGAGGCCGCCTTGGAAGCAGTGCCTCCTGCGGCCTTTTGGGGGCGTGACTTAGCCCGCCACGCATATGAGTTCCTCCGGCCTTTCTCCGGCCTGCTGGACGAAGAGGATTGGGGCTTGGCGGAGGGACGAAAGGACCGAAACCTCGATTGTATCTGTCGTTGCTGAGGTCTCTTTGGTTTGGACTGGGGTAAGGAGGAGTCCCCTCCCTTAGATTCCTTAATAATCTCATCCAATCGTTCGCCAAACAATCGGTCACCAGCAAACGGCAAACCGGTTAAGAACCTCTTGGAGGCCGAATCTGCCTTCCATTCGCGCAGCCACATGGCCCTGCGGACTGCCACAGAGTTAGCAGATGCCACCGCTGTACGGCTAGCAGAGTCTAAAACTGCGTTCATGGCGTAGGAAGAAAAAACTGACGCCTGGGAAGTCAAAGACGTAACCTGCGGAGCAGAATTACGTGTAACCGCATTAATCTCAGCCAGACAAGCTGAGATAGCTTGTAGTGCCCACACGGCTGCAAAGGCCGGGGCAAAAGACGCGCCCGTGGCTTCATAGATGGATTTCATCAGAAGCTCTATCTGCCTGTCAGTGGCATCCTTTAGCGATGATCCATCTGCAACCGATACCACAGATCTAGCCGCCAATCTAGAGACTGGGGGATCCACCTTGGGACATTGAGCCCAACCCTTAACAACGTCAGAAGGGAAGGGGTAACGTGTGTCAGTAAGGCGCTTAGTAAAGTGCTTGTCCGGAACCGCTCTGGGCTTCTGGACAGCATCTCTGAAGTTAGAGTGATCGAAAAACGCACTCCGTGTACGTTTAGGGAACCGAAACTGGTGTTTCTCCTGCTGAGAAGTCGACTCCTCCACAGGTGGCGGTGGGGGAGAGATATTTAACACCTGGTTGATGGACGAGATAAGATCATTTACTATGGCGTCCCCTTCAGGTGTATCAAGATTGAGGGCAACGTCAGTGTCAGAGCCCTGAGCAGCGACGTCCGCCTCGTCCTCCAGAGAGTCCTCACGCTGGGAACCTGAGCAGCGTGAAGAAGTCGGGGAAGATTCCCAGCGTGCCCGCTTAGCCGGTCTGGGACTGTGGTCCGGGCCGGAGTCCTCCACGTGAGACCTAGGGCCCCCCCTGGGAACGTACTGCAGCGCGGGCAGAGAGGGGCCTGGGGGTGAAGATCCAACAGGGCCTGGGGCCTGTGTAGGGACCGGTCTGGACTGCAAAGCTTCAAGCAGCTTGGCAGACCATTTGTCCATAGGCTGAGCCATGGATTGTGAGAGTGACTCAGAGAGTTTTTCAGCAAAAACTGCAAACTCTGTCCCTGCCGCCTGGACAGGGGGAGCAAGGGATTCTACCTGAGCCGAGGGGCCCACTAGTGACCGAGGCTCCGGTTTCACAACTCCTTCTGTGAGATGATGAGTGGATGTGTGCCTCCTTCCACACAAAGCATAAAACTGAGGAGCCCGTGATGCACGGGAGGGTGTATAGGCAGGGGGGAGGGGTTACACTTTTTAAAGTGTAATACTTTGTGTGGCCTCCGGAGGCAGAAGCTATACACCAATTGTCTGGGTCTCCCAATGGAGCGACAAAGAAAAAGTAAATACAAATTAGTGTTGGATACGTACTTGTCCAAGGCTTCTGGAAAGTTTGTTGCTCCAATGATTATGACACCTTCATTTGGTTTAAAGCTGGAAAACAAGATACAATACAAAAATCCAGGCTTAATGCTACATGCTTAATATAACGAGCCAAACACTTTGCATGCTAGAATTGAGGAAAGACAAAGTATCCTGCAACGTGACTGCTAAACACTGCAATTATTTCAGCAATTCTAGATATCAATAGTCTTCTAACTATGTGTTCTGTGTAAAGACAAAAAGAAAGTGTCAAATTATATATGTTCTATTTTTTTCAATAATTTAAGTTTATTTAAAAAAAAAGAAATTAAATATAAATATATATATATAAATATCACCTACAAAATATTATATATATAATATATATATATATATATATATATATATATATATATATATATATATATATATATATATATATATATATATATATATATATATATATATATATATGTTGTGTGTAGTTACCAAGTGTTTGTGTAGGGCGCTGTAAATGTTCTGGGTATTGTCTGGGTGGGGGGGTGTGAGCGGTGTTGTATGTGTGTTGCGTTGTGTGTTGCATTGTTTGTGGAGCGCTGTGTGTCTGCAGTGTTCTGTGTCTGTGATGCTGTGTGTGTTGTGCGGTTTGTGTGGGTGCGGAGTGCGTGTGTGTGTTTTGGGGGAGGTATGTTTTGTGCAGTGTGTGTGTTGCGCGGTATGTGCGTATATTTATGTATGCCGCGGTGTTTGTGTGTTGGGTGTTGTGTGTGTGCGGCGTTGTCTGTGTGGGTGTCTGTGTAGGGCGGTGTTTGTGGTTCCCAGTGTATATGTGGTGTGTTGTGCGGTGCGCGTGAAGCGGTGTGTGTGTGTGTTTTGGGGGGAGGTGTGCACCCCCATCATGCTCCATCCCCCATGCTGCGCACCCCTCATCGTGGTCCATCCCCCATGCTGCGCACCCCCTATTGTACTCCAACCCCCATGCTGCGCACCCCCTATCGTGCTCCATCCCCCATCGTGCTCCATCTCCCATGCTGCACACCCCCCATCGTGCGCCATCTCCCATGCTGCACACCCCCCATCGTGCGCCATCTCCCATGCTGCGCACCCCCCATCGTGCTCCATCCCCCATGCTGTGCACCCCGCATCGTGCTACATCTCCCATGCTGCACACCCCCCATCGTGCTCCATCCTCCATGCTGCACACCCCCCATCGAGCTCCATCCTCCATGCTGGGGCCGCCGGGAGCGGGTCAGAGCGTGGCAACGTGTGCCGTGGGCGGAGCTGAGCGGGCGAGGCGTCAGCCGGCTCCCTGCACATGTGTATCGGGAGCCGGTGTACGCTGGTAACCATGATACACATCCGGTAACTAAGAGAAGCGCTTCCTATAGTTACGCGATGTGTATCATGGTTACCAGCGTACACCGGCTCGGTTACGATCCCAGCATCGCAAGGTTATGTCCGCCGGGGGCGAGCGTGCCAACGTGTGGCGGGGAAGAGCGGGCGACTGGGAGCCGGTGTACGCTGGAGCGGGGCTGAGCGGGCGAGGCGTCAGCCGGCTCCCTGCACATGTGTACCGGGAGCCGGTGTATGCTGGAGTGGGGCTGACACGTAATGGTGTCTCCGCAGTGGATATGTTGATCTCCCTAAAGCCCGCTACACACGCTTCAATATATCTCACAATCCGTCGTTGGGGTCAAGTTGTAAGTGACGCACATCCGGCATCGTTTGTGACGTATCTGCGTGTGACAGCTACATGCGATCAGGATTGAACGCAAAACCGTTGATCGCAAACACATCGTATCATTCTCTAGAATTGAGCGTTTTGTTGCAAGAACCTAGTGAATTGTAACGTGTGACATCCCTCATACGATTTTGTTGTCTGATGCTATGTGCGCAGGTGTGCGCTCTGCACCGCAGCGTAAAAAAGGTCTGCTTCAGAGCGCAGCTGAAAAGCTGCGTTCTGAAGCGCCTCACAATGTCTGTCATTCACTAATCTCTGTCAGTCGGTCACTATCTCTGTCCCTCACTCTGTCCATGTCAGTCTATCCCCCTCTCTCATATACTCACCAATCCCCGGCGCTGCACGGCATTCACACTGCTCCGGCGGCTTTTACTGTTTTGAAAAAGCCGGCCGCCCATTAAACAATCTCCTATTCCCTGCTTTCCCCGCCCACCGGCGCCTATGATTGGTTACAGTGAGACACGCCCCCACTCTGAGTGACAGGTGTCACACTGCACCCAATCACAGCAGCCGGTGGGCGTGTCTATACTGTGTAGTGAAATAAATAATTAAATAATTAAAAAAAACGGCGTGCGGTTCCCCCCATTTTTAAAACCAGCCAGATAAAGCCATACGGCTGAAGGCTGGTATTCTCAGGATGGGGAGCTCCACGTTATGGGGAGCCCCCCACCCTAACAATATCAGCCAACAGCCGCCCAGAATTGCCGCATACATTAGATGCGACAGTTCTGGGACTGTACCCGGCTCTTCCCGATTTGCCCTGGTGCGTTGGCAAATCGGGGTAATAAGGAGTTATTGGCAGCCCATAGCTGCCAATAAGTCCTAGATTAATCATGTCAGGCGTCTATGAGACACCCTCCATGATTAATCTGTAAGTTACAGTAAATAAACACACACACACCAGAAAAAAATCCTTTATTCGAAATAAAAACACACACATATACCCTGGTTCACCACTTTAATCAGCCCCAAAAAGCCCTCCTTGTCCGGCGTAATCCAGGATGATCCAGCGTCGCTTCCACCGCAGCTGCATGGAGGTGACCGGAGCCGCAGCAGACACAGCCGCTCCGGTCACCTCCATGCAGCAAATGAAGACAGCCGTGCGATCAGCTGCTGTCACTGAGGTTACCCGCGGCCACCGGTGGATGCAG